>NC_142423.1:15200131-15363947 GCF_059516105.1 Syngnathus floridae | reverse complement strand
GAAATAGCAAATAATAATAATCATAGAAGGAAGTCTCTCATTTGATTCATTTCTTTCCCTTGTTAGATGAGGTGAGATGAGATGAGATGCTTACATGATCTTGATCTGTAGCAAAGTCATATTGCTTGAAATAACACAATGGAGCAAGAAGCAAATGATTTGAGCCACGATACTGTACTAGGGAACATTTGGACATGACTCTTACCTTAGTGATGAAGTCTAGCGCGTGTGTGTTCATCTGGATGAGATGAAAAGCCAAAGAAGTTTCTGCGTCATTTGCCCAACAATGGAGCCTGTAGAATCTCAGCCGAGGTGCTCAACACTCCGAGGGTCTTGCGGAGGAGATCTGAAGACTCACTGAGCCACAACAATCCATGCATATAGACGACATGGGTGGGAGGCTGGATCACAAGTCTTCACCGCCTGCCTCTGCCTTTGGAGAACCTCCTCCCACTTACTCACAGATGAGGCAGGTTAACAAATGTTCTGACAACCTCATATTTATTGTGATTTCTAGATTTAAAAAAAAGACATTTTTTGGGGTGTTATTGATTTGCATTTTTAGTCCAACTCTATCTTGTGGTCTATTTAAATATTTAATGATGTAGCTGACGTTAAATTATTGATTGTATTGCGTCAAATTGGATTGCTCTCAAACGTAATGACGTCGTATTGAAGAGTTCGACCCTTTCTAATGGAATGGCAACTTGTGTATCACGATATGGCTCAAATCTTCCCAAGGCATTGTATGAAGCTAGATGTCACGTCTCGTCCCCAACTGCTCCACTATGTGTCTGTTGTCTTGGTTTCTGTCTGTGTGCTCGCCCCTCCCCTCCCCTAACCTCCCCTCCCCTCCCCTCCTGTGTGCCCATGATCAGTGTGATTATTCCCACCTGCCTCTCTCTCTCGTTACCTGTCGTGTATATAAGTCCTGTCTGCCTGGCCCTCGCTCCCTGTCGGATCATTGCTTGTGGTTGTTCGGTGTTGGATTTACGTTGTGTGTTCCTGCCATGAAGTCTTTTTTGGTTCCTGTTGTCGTCCGGTCTTGCTGTAGTCATGTCCTGATGTCGTCCGGTTTCACGTCCCCGTCGGTCGTTCATGTTATTGTGGTTCCGTCGTGTCACTTTGCCTTTTTTGAGTTCACCGATAAACCAAGCTGGTCCAAGCTGCACTCGGTCGTCGTGCTCCATGCTCCACCCGACCGTGACACTATACATGGCATGCTCAAGACATTTCTCGAATTCTTCCATTATTGCCCTACAAACATAGCCACTTTGTTTTTGTATTGGATCGAGCACATGATCTCTCCAAAGATTGTTAAATCTTATCGTACAGTCTCATCACAGCAAAGACCCTCAGGATAGGCAACATTATCAAACGGCGTTTCTTTTCACGTTATCACATGATAAGAAATCTTTCAATTTCCTTTTGCATCCACAACCTACTGCAAAGTGTCAACGAACAGCTCTCTTGTCTCTTCATCTATCATTATCTCAAGCCTTTTAGATTGGGCAGTGATTTTCAATTGGAGCGCCAAATCAGTTGTGTTGTTTAAACCAGCTGCTTGCTGCCTTTCTTTTCTCAACAGCACTTGGAAACACTAATTCATGCCTTGCTTCATTATATCTCGGTTGGATCACTGTAATCCACCAGTCCTCCCTCCCCCAAGCGTCTCCGGTTGGTCCAACATGCCGACGGTGCTTGTCAGAGGGAGCGCATAACCCCAATTCTGGCCTCCCTTCACTGGCTCCCAATACATTTTCCGAGTGCTGCCGGTCCTTCCCTCTGCAAAGGCCTCCCCTTGAATGTTAGTTGGGCTAGCCCCTTCCCTCTCTGTCCATTCATAAAAGGTATTTCTTGGCTTTTGAGGGACTTTGGAGCATTTTGTCCCGATGGGGAGGGGGGTTAGGTGACATCCAAATTGCAAATGGCGAGATCTGAGGCCTCAGATGACCCCCTCGCATGACAACTGAGGCCAGGCATCTTCCTGCGCTTAAAACTCATCTCTATGTTCCAAAAGACATTTCGAGTTTCAAAGAAACCAATTTCCTGTCATGCATCAACACCATCACGGTTTGCACATCACTCATTGACGTTGAACTTTTCTCAACAATAAATCAAGCTCGAAACACAATAAATCAAACCAGAAATTGGTCAAGAAACAAACTCAACATAAGCTTCATTTCGAACCCTCATATCTCAATAACAATGGTGAAACATTTTTCATTGCTTGGGTTCAAGCTGATATGGCAGAGCGCATCATGTTATAAATATTTCCGTAGAATTTGACAAATGGTCCTTACATCTTGTTCCATGTTTGTTGTCAGGGACATGTTGATTGCTGAGTACACATTTAGTGCAATGAGCTGGCCAGCCCCCTTTTCATTTTGCTAAGTCATCAAAACAACACCCCGCTGCCTTCATAATGAAGCATTGTTCAGAAACGCAGCTGAGGCCAAGGCTAGAACAGGGCACGTCCGAATTCTGGGACCAGTCTGGGAATCCCAAAAGGAATTACAAATTGAACGGAAGGTCTTGGACTCGTCAAGATCACAAAGAGGAGAACAAAAACCGTAAGTTTCTTACTTCACCGTTAGTCAATTAAACCGGGTGAAAAATCAAGATAGAATCATGTTCATACGCCATACAGATATTGGTGTTGAATGTAGTATTTCTTTTCCCCACTTGACATCTGTATAACGTGTTGGCATGTTCATCATCTTACGGTGAGCAATCAATCCTGGCCAACTTTTGAAGAAGAATTACTTTGACAAATCATTGTATAGATTATTTCAAAATAATAATCAAATAGGTTTTCAAAATGATTGTTTTTATCCACATGACAGAACATCTCAAGTTCATTGTAATTGGTGTATGCTGAGCATATGCAGGAAAATATTGTTTCATATACGACGTAGCTCTTGTCACGGATCTCATCATCGGATGTGTCGTTTGTGATGTCCAGTCAGGCGATCAGTCATGGCTCCTGCCTGACAGGAGAAGATTGGCTCCTGCAGTCCAACAGCATTCACAGGCTCGTGTCACTTTCAAAGTCAACATTCTTTCGGCATTCTGACCAAACCGTTAAAAATACCCCTTTGACTCGGCTCAACGGGTAAACATCATAAATAGCCCGCTCGTTGATTCCAGTGGAAATGATGCCACCGTATCTCGATCGATAGAGAATCGGGACTTTGTGTTCAACATGAAAACAGAACACACCATTTGAAAATGAATTTAGCAATATAGCAATTGAAAACACGACAAAGACACCATGCAATGTTGTACTTCCCCTTATAGACTGGAACATTTACAGTAATGCCAATTTGAAATGATAGGTAGCTATACTATTGATGGACTCATAGCCGCCGCCAACAGTAAGGTTGACAGCTGAGGTGCCTGCCCTTGGTGGCTCTCTCTCCCAGCCACCGTTCCTAACTATGGAAACAAAGCTCTTTGTTCTGCGTGCAGGTGATGAACACCCTCATCACCTCTGCAATTTTGATGGCCCTGGTCTTCTCGGGGCCCTCCCCTTGCTTGACGGCCCCCCTCCACGAATCAGATGATGAGAGTTTTGACCTGGACAACTATGACCTGAACAGCGTAACGGACTGGGACAACCTGGAAGCCCACATTTACGGTGACACGTACGATGATGAGGACTCGGACCAAGAAGTAAGTGGCTGTTATCCATACCGCTATTTTTGACCGGGGTGGACAAAGTAGGCTACCCTTATTATACGACCTCTTGTCGGGGTATTTGAAGCAACAATTACCAACAGATCACTCAACTCAATTCCACTCAATTGACAGATTGAAGTCGAGACTGAAGCAGCAAGCGTCGAAGGGTTCGGCAGCGAAGCAAAAGTTAACCACCGTGATGAAAAAGTGACTCTGCCTACTCTGGATTTCAAAGGATCCGGCCTATTTGGACTTGAGACCGGACTGGGTTTGTAAACACTCTCATTGTTCTTATTTGACGGCACTCAGCCATGAGAGTGAGTCTGTGCATTGGTTTGTGTGCAGGAATGCCTACCTGCCTTCTGTGCGTGTGCATTGGAGGGAGCGTGTACTGTGATGACACAGGCTTGAAAGAGATACCTCCCCTGCCCAAGGACACCAGGCATTTTTACGGACGCTTCAACAGCATACGGCACATTAAGAACACTGACTTCAGAAACCTGGGTGGGAAAGCGCAAGCAGATCTATTGTCAGGCTAATACAATGACACGTGAAATTTGCCTTGCAGGTAAGCTTCAATCTATTGACCTTACTGGAAACCAGATTGCTGAAATGGATGAAGATGTATTTGGCTCACTGGAGCAGCTGCGTGACTTGTTCTTAGCTGAGAACAACCTCCAGGCCTTGCCAGAACTCCCAGTTAGCTTGACGCACATCGATGTGCGAAACAACAGACTCAACAGCCAAGGGATCCATTCAGAGTCCTTCAAGGTAGAAACAAGTCAAATAGGGGTGCAATCCATTTGGGGACCGTATTCAAAGGGTTACTGTTGTATTGTTGCTATCAACGTGTATTTCTCTTTCGCATAGGATATGAGTCAGCTGGAGTTCCTCTACCTATCAAATAATGACCTGGATTACATTCCAACGCCGCTGCCATTGAGTCTCAGAGTATTGCACTTGCAAGTAAGCACACAGCGAGAAGGAAGGAAGAAACACGACACTTTGGTTTCATTTGGTGGCCATCTGATATGTTTTGGTGATGAAGGGCTAGAGAAATGAATTTGACTTGGCATTTTTCGCAAGAAGCTGCACTCAAAGATCTCAAACATTTCCTACATACCCAAAAGGCCTGTCCTCTCAAATATTGTTCAAAACTTGGTCTAAATCCGTGGCATCCGATCCATATCCATGTTGGCCATGCAAGAACCGGGGTGTCTTCAACTTTCACCCATTGTGGACTCGTGCAACATTGACAAGCTGCAACACAGGGTGATGAATGGCACAACAATGGGCTTGAGGCTCTCGATATGGTATCGCTGTGTCCTCAATAAAAGGACACGGAGAGCTCCAGCAAAGAGATGGCACCGTTTCACCTCGACTTTGAAATGTGTGCAAACAATAAGAAGTTTTCTTTGTCATTTGCAATCAGGGCAACAACATCCAGTCGCTGCATGAAGACACCTTCTGTGACAGCCATGACCGTTACTTCATTCGGCGCAAGCTCGAGGACATCCGTCTGGACGACAATCCCTTGAACGTGAATTTATTTCCTCATGCCTATGCATGTCTGCCACGCCTGCCTGTGGGGAGTCGTTAATACGTAGTTACTGATCAAAAGAAAAAGAATGATGACTTTTGTATCAGAACACTTCTTTGTTTATACACTTGGCTGTGGGTACGCTTGGTTATTGACGGCCCAAGATGTTGCTGAAAACCTCCCTGTCTTTTGCAGCTAACATTGTACCATGTGGGTCAAGTCCCCAGGCATTAGGAAATAGGCTTTTCCAACACTGTATCTCGTTTCATAGACATGAGCAAAGCCCTTTCACAATTCACTTTGTATCGCGCATTGACCTGTTCATGACATGTACATCGAGAAAGGGAGACGGACGGACGGACGGATATATATATATATATATGAATGCATGTAGATGGATACATAAGCGTCATTATTTGTTTGAAATAAAAGTACACTAAGCCAGGCATATTGACGCTGCCTAAGTCGCAAATCTGTAACCCCATTTTGTTGTTTGAACTGAATAAAAAGGCGTCGACATTCAGTTTGTCACGGTGCAAACCACACAGATGGAGTTTCGTAAGAATGCAGTTGTACTTGAAATCTATTTCAACTACAAGTGTGGAGCTCCCGAGCTACAGCGCTTTGAGTGTCACATTACTGAGCTGCAGCTGTCTGAAGACTAACACCTCTGGTGCAAGCATCCGTCAGAGCGTAATGTGTGTTGATGGCTCAGCTAAACAGTCAGCCTTGTGTCTGGTCCATTTTGTCTGATGAGCACACTGCCCATGATTTGTTGCCTCCTTACCTAGCCCTGTCCTACCTATGCTTTCACACACCTAAGGGAAGCGGAAGGAGCCTAGCAAAAAGAATTGTGCTTGAATAACCTCAAAGGTTTCAATCCATCTATCAATGGATCTATCAATGGACCTTTCTATCTCTCTCTCTCTATCTCTATCTATCTTTCATCTCTGTCTTAGACAATAACCTCACTCCCTCCCTCGCTCGCTCGCTCCCTCCCTCCCTCCCTCGCAATCCAGACTATCTGTGGCCATACGTCATGTCAGCCACCTCACGCTACCACTGCCAAGTTCATTGTCTATATTTATTCTCTGGAGCAGGCAGCTGTTCAGTCAAGCAGTGGTCTACAAGTCAAGTCTGGGGACAGCTATTCCCCAGACGCATAAAGATGAGCGGGAGTGCAGCATGAACACTGTTCGTTTTCGGTAAAAAGTCAATTGTTGCCATGGCAGACAGTAACAGTCCCCCGTTGTCGTCCTTCATCATGGATGAAGAAACGCTGAAGAGAAAACAGAAGGAGAAGTTAAAGAAACTGATGGCTACCGGTGGCAATCCGAGGCCTGCTCGTTCTCTCCTCTTCTTGACGCTCAAGAATCCCTTCCGTCGGGCTTGCATCAGTATCGTGGAGTGGAAGTATCCTCATTTCAAGGCAAATGGATCAAACATCTATTTGGATGAGTACACTTTGTTAGTTTTCAACTTGACTCGATGATTTTGGAGTGTGAATTTGAGTTGGTGAGCAGGAGTTTGAAAGAGGGGTTCGTTTTGAAAAATGTCCTTTTCCTGTCGACAGCGAAGCAATGTTTCTAACACCGTACGGAATGTGAACGGATTCAGGTTCAATCAAGGTATGCATGTTCCTTCCTATAAATGACATTCAGGCCATTTGAAATTATCATCCTCCTGGCCATTTTTGCCAACTGTGTGGCCCTCGCTGTGTACTTACCCATGCCTGAGGAAGACAGCAACATCACCAACAGCAATCTGGTGCGTCCGGTGCATGATTGTGTGCATTTTTGTCTACGTCTATGTCTACGTTGTCTTTTTACTCTTTTTCAAACCACTTTGGTTTGGAGGAGCTGAAATAACCCAATGTAGGATCAGGGACGCGAGCATCAGTGAAAAGGAGTCAAAATGCCACACTTGGCACGGCTCTGAACAAGAAAGATCAAACAGAAAATCAATGGGTGAAGTCTGCAAAAACACCAGGCTGGTTTATTGGTTTTCTCCATTTGTGTGACGCCATTGTCATCGCGTGACCAACATGTTCTTATGCACCATGAAATAAAATGCCAGCGGTGGGCCGGCCACCTCACAGCACAAAGTTAGGGCTGCTTATCTTGGATTGGACCTGGGGCTTCATGTTCATCCTGTGCTCATATTTGCCATGAAACGAATGTTGGTGGAATGTGCCCTGTGGCTGCTGATCCTTCCAACGTCTACTCTGCCCCTTGCTCTACGTCAGCTGGCACAGGCCTCGGCTTCCCCGTGACCCTGAATAGAACAAGGAGAAAAGGACTAAGTGGATAAAATCGCACTACACTCAGTACAGAAGGGAGTTGTAAGTACCGCGTTACTGTAATTTCAAATTGTCCCTTGAGAAAATAATCAAACGGCTACTGTGCTGTTGTCACATGTCGGTCACCTGGAAAGAGCAACACAACACTGGTTATGTTTTAATAGGACTGTCGCTTGTTGTTGTGCCACCAGCAGAGCGGCAGAGTAACCAGCCCGTTACGCCTCCGCCGCCGCCACCACCACTTGTTTTGCTGAGATGTCATCGGTGCGGGCTTTTCCCGGTTTCATTTTCCAGCAACTCGGCAAGGGGAGAATGTTGTAAAGGAAGCAGAGGAGAAAAGAAAAGAATGAGCGATGCGCAAAAAAATGTGACGGTCCAAAGAGCAAAGCAGAAAAATCTTCAGTGGCGTCTAAGATGCTGCTGAGGCAGGATAAAGGCAAAATCGGAAGCCTAGCATACCACACGTTTCTTATGCAAATGATTTGGTCACACATTTCAACATTCATTTTCTAAACCGCTTATCCTTACGAGGGTAGAGGGCGTGCAGGAGCCTATTCCATCAGTCCGTACCCTGAACCGGTTGGCAACCAATCGCAGGGCACATGCACGGACAAGTCCGTATGGCCTACCGTGCATGTCTTTGGAGGACCTGGAGGAAATCCACACAAGCAGGCGGAGAACATGCAAACTCCACACAGGGAGGGCCGGAGGTAGAATCGAACCCGCACCCCGACTGTGCTCGCCGCCCACTGTTCTGCAGTATTGAGAATGTCTTCCATATGGAGGAGGAAAAAAAAAAGGTTTGGAACTGCAGAGAATCCTTAATGAATTGAATTGGAATTTTGAACATCAGACTTAATAGCCAGCCCTAGTAGCAACTCTTACTGATGCCGACATGCAACAGCATCAAACTTTGATCGTATAAATGGTCCAAAAAAAAGGTGTCAGCAAAATAAAGCAACAAAAAAATCCATCCATCTCTACAGATCCACTCGCTCGCCTTAGGGTAGCAGGATAATAAATCAATCATAGAAAACACTAATAACATAGAAAGTTTGATTCAAACAGAATCGGAACTACCTACACATTTTCAAATGGAATGCATGATTACTTGCAAGTTGCGAGGACAAGTCTACAAGGACACGGATGGGCTCATGTAACTGCTTTATCCCCATGAAGGGCAGCGGGATAAGTGCGGCAGTGTGTTATGTATCGAAAATAGACTACGCTACCATGCTCGCTGCGTAAAAGCAGAGCGCATGCCTTGAGAGCGCTGAAATGGGAGAGGCCATAAAAAACATTCCCATACACTGCGGCCTTGTAAGTGACATGCATACATAGGATGGACTGCAAGTTAGTAGGCATAGGTCCAAGGCAGAACAGGTAGAGTGAGAGGAACAGGTAGGTAGAGGGGGGATTGGATTGGATTGGATTGAATCACTCCAATATACGTAGTTCTAGGAGTGAAATTGCTTCAACCCCTTTCCCATTTTGGCAAGTGAGGTGATGACAGTGCATGAAATGAAATGTACAAACAAACGGATTGTATAACAAATACTAGTCTGGAGGCCTAAGAAAATACTGTTGATTGGTGTGTGCGCGTGTGTGTGTTTTTTTGAATGTTGTAGTTACCGTACCTTTTGTGCAGCGGTGTGATGGTGCGTGCCCTTTAACAGATGTCAACTAATCCTTTGTGAATGAAATCAAATCATAATTTGCAAATAAGGTTGAGGTTGTTTTCAGTAGCGTCACTTAGCAAGTATGTCATGGTTGTTGTCTTACAGGAAAGCCTGGAATACATTTTCCTCATCATCTTCTCTGTCGAATGTTTCCTGAAGATAATTGCCTATGGATTTCTTTTTCATGCCGACGCTTACTTAAGAAACTGCTGGAATATTTTAGACTTTGTTTGTGTGTCAGTTGGGTAAGTTTTGCTGGTTCCATTGATGACAAATATGACAACAATCTTTTAGAATTGTTACTTTTTTATTTGTTTGTTCATTGTTTCCTTCGTTTGAAAATTGTGATGAAATACATGCACATTATTTGCTAGCTTTCACCGCGTTTGTAAGTCAAAAGTACCCGTTGATGTTCCGATTGTTACTAAGCCCGAACGTACTTCATGTGCTATTTCAGACTCTTTACTGTGGCGGTCGATGCTATTAATCATATCAGTGGAGTTGAGCCTGTAGTTGGCGAAAAAGGTGGTGGTTTTGATATGAAAGCTCTGAGGGCTTTCAGAGTCCTTCGACCGCTCAGACTGGTGTCCGGAGTCCCAAGTAAGTCAACCGCAGCCATCCGCAACACACAACAGTCGATAGATAACCTTGAAAAGAGAAAAAGACGGAAAGATGGATGACTTTTGTCCAAAATGAAATGTGTTCCTCCTTAGGCCTGCAAGTGGTCATGAACTCCATCCTGAAGTCCATGCTGCCCTTGTTTCACATAACCCTACTGGTCTTTTTCATGGTCACCATCTACTCGATCATGGCTCTTGAGCTGTTCAAATGTAAAATGCATAAAACATGCTACTATACAGGCACTGGTATGCTGTACTTTCTTCTTTCCGCAGTATACTGTACACATGACAAACACGTATTGTAGGCTTGTCAGAGGCGATTTAGTCGTATTTCCTGCATGTGTAGAAGGTGTACCTATTTAAATACGTATGAGGGGCACGCCCAGGAAGTGACCTTCTTGCAACGTCGTCCTTACGCAGACATCGTTGCAACAGTGGAGAACGAGAAGCCGGCCCCATGTGCCCAAGCAGGGAACGGCCGTCGCTGCTCCATCAACGGCACGGAGTGTCGAGCCGGCTGGCCCGGCCCGAACCATGGCATCACTCACTTTGACAACTTGGGCTTTTCCATGCTGACTGTGTACCAATGCATTACTACACAAGGGTGGACGGATGTTCTATACTGGGTAAGATGCGTGCTGGCGAAACATTTTGGGATCAAATATGACACAAAGCCTCTAACAGGTGAATGATGCCATTGGAATGGAATGGCCCTGGATCTTTTTCACCACACTCATCCTGGTCGGTTCTTACTTTGTGCTCAACCTGGTTCTTGGTGTGCTTAGTGGGTAGGAACTTTTGAAGCCTTTGAACTTTCTAAGTGATGATTTTCTTTTCGGATCATACGCCCGCTCGTGATCTTTGTCTCGTCTTCTTTCTCGCTAGTGAGTTCACCAAAGAACGAGAGAAAGCCAAGTCCCGGGGTGAGTTTCAGAAGCTGAGGGAGACCCAGCAGCTGGATGAGGACTTGAAGGGCTATATGGAGTGGATCACCCAAGCTGAAGTCATGGATAATGACAATGAAGGCCAGAGTAAGGCCTACACAACAAAGCTGAAGAAATGAATACTGTTGACAACACAACAAAGTCTGCTCCACATTCAGCCAGGAAGCAAAAGCACTATACGGAGGCCGTATTTGGTGGTCACAATGTCAACGCTAACTGGATGGAAATGTACGTATTCCTCTATTCAGGTTTGCTCCCCACTGAAAACGGAGGATCAGAGGCAGGAAGTGCGGGTAAAATGGACACAATGCAGTTGATCGTCTATTACTAGTAAGTTTTGGGTTCCTACCAGTGGCGGCTGGTGGAATTTTCTCCAGGGCGGACATGATATACTTGTAAAATAAATCAAATCAAATATAGTATGCAAATGAACGAATGCAAATCTGTGAATGCAAATCTGTTCTAAATTACATTTAAAAAAAGAAAGACAGAAAAGAAAATGCAACACATTTTGGAAAATTCTTGCAACAAGGTCTTAATGAGGATTTAAAAGCCACTGCTATTTTGTTCATATCTTGACAACTTGGTCTTATTCACTCAGCCAAGCTAAGCTAAGCTAAGCAGAAGCACTCTTTATTGACCAGCTGCCACTGTCCATAGCTGTTTTTTCCTTCATTACAATCCAAGTTGTATAGATGCATTTTCTTTCTTCTTCTTCTTCTTCTTCACATTTGCACAGTAAACAGGCTCGCAAGTGGAACCGCTGGTTACGCCGTAAATGCCTAGTGTATGTCAAGTCCAAACTTTTCTACTGGTGGGTGATTATGCTGGTCTTCTTCAATACACTTGCTATTGCGACAGAACACCACAAGCAGTCTGAAAGGCTCACAAAGTGGCAAGGTCAGAGCAACGCTTCCCTGACACTTTTGCATGAACCCATTCGGGCCATTGAACACACACTCTTGGTCATCATTTTCGCTCCAAAACCAAAATCACTTGCAGATGGGTTGCCTTTGAATATCTCCCCCCCCCCCCCCCCCCCCCCCCAACATTGGGCTTGTATCCAGTTACTCACTGACTTCAAACTAGATATATTCTGTATCTGTTTTTGTAAGCCCTTTCAATATTTGCCTGACGAGATCAATCAATATATGATTTCGATTATTATCATTCATTTTCATTTGGCATTCCATTCTATTTCCTAGGGATCAAGTGTAAAAGAATAAGCAGACAATATGATTCATTCCAAAATGTGATGTTTTCATTGTTGATTTGGATCCAAATAATTGAAAGCATACGTATCTTTTGGAATGTATAATTGTAAAACTCTTGAAATTGTGGTCTTGTCATTTTTTTTCCGCCCCTGGGCATTCCTTGACATTGCAGACAACACCAATACTCTACTGCTGGCCATGTTCTCCCTGGAGATGTTTATGAAGATGTACGCGCTTGGCTTGCCGGCGTACTTCATGTCACTCTTCAATCGTTTTGACTGCTTTGTGGTGTCCACCGGCATTATGGAGCTCATCCTGGTCCAAATGAACATCATGTCGGTCATGGGTATCTCAGTGCTGCGCTGCATCCGCCTGCTACGCTTGCTCAAAGTCACCAGGTCAATGATCTGAAGTACGACGTAGATGACATTCCAGTAGAATAACAACCTCATACGTACATATGGTTGCTATACTTTTTAGATACTGGACCTCTCTGAGTAATCTGGTGGCATCCCTCTTGAACTCAGTCCGTTCCATCGCCTGCTTGCTGCTCCTGCTTTTCCTCTTTATCGTCATCTTTTCCCTGCTGGGTATGCAGGTGTTTGGAGGAAAGTTCAACTTTTCGGACCAACCAAAACCCCGCAGCACTTTTGATAGCTTCCCTCAAGCCCTCATTACTGTTTTCCAGGTACAGGAAGAAGAAGAAGGAATGACGGTTTTGCTTTGAGGGCTTTGTTCTCTATTGCTGATCATTGCGAGCGGCTGGTAAATGAGTGCCACCTACGTGTTTCAGATTCTTACAGGTGAGGATTGGAACGCCGTCATGTATGACGGTATCATGGCGCACGGCGGACCCAGCATGCCCGGAATCCTCGTCAGCATTTACTTCATCATCCTGTTTGTTTGTGGAAATTGTATCCTTTGCCTTTGCCTGCATGCTCATCACCCGACCCGATCGTGAAATGGTATTCTTTGACCAGAAAATTATTCAGTCATTCTTTTAAACGTCTTCCTGGCCATTGCGGTCGATAATTTGGCGGAGGCCGAGTCTTTGACTTTGGCGCAGAAGGAGAAAGCAGAGGATAAGAAGAGAAAGAAAGTACTCAGGTTCATCTACCTTGATGCATGCATGCACAATAACTACGAAAGACAAATGTTCTGTGACTGACTGACCGACTGACTGACTGACAGACCGACCGACCGACTTTCCACCGCTGATATAAACAACTGAGCGATCCTCTGAATCTCCTGCTCCATAGGACCGACTTGCCCAACAAGACTTCTGAAGAAAAAGCAAATCTTGCAAAGAAATTAGCCGAGCAGAAAGCCAAGGGTGTTGAGGGCTTCCCCACGACTGCTAGAGTAAGAGATTTTTAGGCAAACCTAAAATGTATTTCACTGCTTTGTGTATTAATCCAATTCTTAACTTTCAGCTAAAAATTGACGAGTTTGAGTCCAACGTGAATGAAATTAAAGACCCTTTCCCTCCAGCTGACTTTCCTGGTAAACAATGCTTCAATATTTGCGTCGAAAAAAGACATGCTAATCCCCCTTTCCATGTGACTTAGGTGACGATGAAGAAGAGGACCCTGAGATCCCGGAAAGTCCGAGACCCCGTCCAATGGCTGATCTTCAGTTAAAGGAAGAAGCGGTACCGATGCCCGAAGCCAGTTCCTTTTTCATCTTTGGGCCACAAAACAAGTATGATGTTGTTGATTGCTGACTTCCACAAATAGCAAAAATGAATCATGATCATAGAAAAGAGGCAAAAAAGCTTGCTCTCAGCTCCACTTACATCACTCGTATTGCTTATTTTTACCCTAATTGGTACCTACGTATATGTGGTTGAAGTCAAATTGACTTCCGTAATGTTGAATCTGATAATTGCTGAAACTTTCTGTTTTTCCAAACCCTTTTCTAGGTTCCGCAAACTGTGCCATCGCATCATAAATGCAACCACGTTCACCAACATCATCCTCCTTTTCATCCTTCTGTCATCCGTTTCTTTAGCGGCTGAGGATCCCATAGACCCTATGTCCTTCAGAAACCAGGTGATAAACAGTACGCATGCGTCGGCTGGGAAAACTTTCATTCACACAATTGCAATTCACGTGAAACAGGTGTTGGCGTACGCTGATATCGTCTTCACTTCAGTGTTTACGGCAGAGATTGTACTCAAGGTCGTGAAAACCTCCAAATTCAATATCGTGGCAAAACCAAAAGGCTCAGTTGTTGTGTTCACTGCTTTTCAGATGACGACGTATGGCGCATTTCTGCACAAAGGCTCTTTCTGCCGGAACTCATTCAACATTTTGGATCTACTGGTCGTCAGTGTATCGTTACTCTCCATGGGAATGGAGTAAGTGGCTTCCAAAAACTCTTCAATTCTTCCATTTCAAACGCCTGTAATTCTGTCCTTTTCAACCTAGATCCAGTGCCATCTCCGTGGTGAAGATTCTGAGGGTGTTGAGGGTACTTCGACCGCTGAGAGCTATCAATCGAGCCAAGGGCCTCAAGGTACGTATGGGGCTGGAAACGATGGCATGGCAAGCTTTGGGTTCTGCCTTCATGAGGTATTCAAGTATTTGTCCTTTCCTTTGATGTCCAGCATGTGGTCCAGTGCGTGTTTGTTGCTGTCAAGACCATCGGGAACATTGTTCTGGTGACCATGCTACTTGACTTCATGTTTGCCTGCATTGGAGTTCAGCTTTTCAAGGTAATCATACCGCAATGAAGAATAGCGTTCTTTGACTGTCGTTTAACTTGATACGCTGTACGTCGACACCTTCGAGTGCTGACAATCTTTTGTACAACGCTTTATCAGGGAAAGTTCTACTCCTGCACAGACCCAGACAAAATGACGGAAGAAGAATGCAAGTAAGCACATTGATGTCACTGTAAAGCATGGTGAAATGCCATTGGCTTGTGCCGCTGATGGCTATTGGATAATAGCGCAGAAAATGAAACCCAAGGGTAACTCGGAAGCAAGCAGAGTGCAATATCGGTGTTCCAAAGTCCTTTACCTTTGTTACTCAGAGGTTGGTATATAAAGTATCAGGAAGGAGCACTTCACGAGATGGAGGTCCGCAAGAGGGAATGGACCAACGCGGAACTCAACTTTGATAACATCTTCAACGGGATGCTGGCGCTCTTCACCATTTCCACATTTGAAGGATGGCCCAAGTAAGTCACCATCATAAGATGGACAAATGCACATCATGACCGACCACTGAAATACCTTTTCTTCCTTTCTCTCTTTTTCCTGTGTGCTTACCTTCAGGATCCTTCACAAGGCCATCGATTCAAATATGGAGGATCAAGGGCCAGTGTACAACAACCGAGTTGCCATCTCAATTTTCTTTATCGTCTACCTCATCCTTATTGCCTTTTTCATGATGAACATATTTGTCGGTTTCGTCATCGTCACCTTCCAGGAGCAAGGAGAGCAAGAGTATAAAAACTGCGAGCTTGACAAAAACCAGGTATGTTTGCGTGTCCCAAAACCACCTCCGTTTGTTTGATTTTGCAAGGCGTACGCTTCAAATGGTTCAATGACGTAACTTGAATGCTTTCTCCAGCGCCAGTGCGTGCAGTATGCTCTCAAGGCCCGACCGCTGCGCTGTTATATTCCCAAGAACCCGTACCAATATCAAGTGTGGTACATTGTCACTTCCTGCTACTTTGAATACCTTATGTTCCTTCTTATAATGCTCAACACCATGTGCCTGGGAATGCAGGTAGGTACACATGATACGTTCTGGTGCTATCTCGGCAGTGCTCCTTTTGCCTAATTCCATCCAAGGCAACTATTATGATACAAGACGATCATTTAGACTCAATTCATTCGATTCATCCATTTGTCTTGAATAACACACTATAATCATTCATTTCAAAAGTATCAAAGTGATTGGTTCCATTCCCTGGTTGTGATTCACCGCACTGTATGAGAGCAAATCTTGATTACAACATGGACCTTACCTTACCTTACAGATTTGCGTTTGTACTTTGACCCACAGCACTGTAATCAGTCCGACCATGTTTCCCACCTATCTGACATGCTAAATGTCATCTTTACTGTGCTCTTCACTGTGGAGATGATCCTGAAACTGATGGCCTTCAAAGCTAAGGTCAGTAAAAATCGGTGACAGTGCACATCACATCAACTCATGGCCTCATAATGATTTAGAAGTCAAGAAAAGTTGAAGGCACTATTTGATTTACCTTTTGAGCAATACAAACAATGCTAATAAGCCCACATTCTGGTTTTGTCTTAGGGTTACTTTGGAGACCCCTGGAATGTTTTTGACTTTGTCATCGTCATCGGAAGTGTCGTGGATGTGATTCTGAGTGAAATCGATGTGAGGATTTCACCTTCTCACTTCTGTGCTCTCTTTTGTTCGATAGTCACCAATTTGTTGTGTTTTTGAAGAACAAAGTCCAATTTTGTTTGACTGGATTTTTGCCCTCCCGCCATACAGGCAGCGCTGGTGTCCTCCGGAGGGCTCTACTGTCTCCATGGCTGTGATGTAACTATATCAATGCATTGTGATTGCACGTAGACTGTCAAATGCATACATTGTAGATGCTATCGTGCACTGTACATTTTGGCAACAAGAAAAAAAAAACCTTTTCTTTGCAGGCGGTGGATCCGATGCAAGCAATTGCGGTGAGTTGGAATCCAATTGAGTGTTGTGGACTGCTCTTACTATTTCTCTCTTTTTAGTCTTCGGAGAATATGAGTGTGTCAATCACGTTCTTCAGACTGTTTCGTGTGATGCGTCTCGTGAAACTGCTGAATCGTTCTGAAGGAATAAGGAATCTCCTATGGACCTTCATAAAATCCCTTCAGGTGAGTTCCATTTTTTTTCTTCTCGTGTAAGCCCTCCAAGCATCCATCTTGAGAAAGTGACAAGATCAAAAGGTCATCTGGATAACATCGTGAAAAGCACTCTTGAGCTTTTGTGTAGAGAGGCTCATCAAAAACCTCACTGAAGAGGCAAACCAGTGGCGGTATACGATTCCTCCAAGCACAGATAAGTTGATAGAAAAGAGTCTGTAGAAGGGAATCATCTGCACGATGCATTCTTATGGCAAAAGCAAATTCTTTTCGCATTGATTTGTAAGGCGAGAGCTGGAATGGACTTGGCTCAGTATCTATTTGGATTTAGTCCGGTGAAACAACCCGACTAATCCCCCAGAGAAAAGTGGTGTACCAGTATGTCAACCTCTCAAGCAGCCATGTTATCCAACAGATGTTGAATTGAATTGATCAGGCTGTTGCTCTTTTTCTTGTAGGCTCTTCCCTACGTGGCCCTGCTGATTCTAATGCTGTTCTTTATATATGCTGTTGTTGGAATGCAGGTACGTACGTACGCACGCACGCTTGCCAAATCTCCGTTTGACAAGATTGATTTGGCAAGACTGAACTGACTTTGATGGCATGCATTTTCTCTCCAGATATTTGGTAAAATTGCTTTGGTTGATGGTACATACATCAACAGGAACAATAACTTCCAGACCTTTCCACAGGCTGTGCTGCTCTTATTCAGGTTGGTGCTAGAATTCAAAGTGGAGAAAAAATGTTCTTTTCTCAAGTAACACTAAGACGTGCACCAGAAAGAGCTGGCCGTTTAGCTGGAGAGGAGTGTGGGTGAGCCAACCCCAGATCGTAGCAGTAGGAAGGAACGTGATGACGCCTTTACCATTTACAAACAATTACATGACGGAAACGGAGGCTACACAAAGAGAAGAAGGCACACGGCAGTATACAGCTTCACTTTATAGCTCCAAGACTGACGCACTAGCAATCGAGATGAATTCAGATTTGCTCGTTTGAAGTTTACAGTATGCAGACGCTGACCTATGATGAATGAAATGATCAAATCATTTTTTGCTTGGCAGATGTGCCACAGGTGAAGCCTGGCATGAAGTGATGCTCGCAAGTATGTATGGCAAGAAATGTGACGCCAAATCAGATTACCTACCTGGAGAAGAGTTCACCTGTGGATCCAACTTTGCCATCATCTACTTCTTGAGTTTCTACATGCTTTGCGCTTTTCTGGTGAGAAGGCGGAAAAAACACTTTGATCGGCCACACATTATTCAGCCATGAAAAAAAATCAGTCCACGTAGTCTGTGTACGTATGAGGTCGAAGAGCGCTTAACGCTCACTTGAACCGTCCTTTCGATCTTTTGTCACCTCTCATGGCAATATTGCTCATCTCGTTGACAGATTATAAACCTGTTTGTGGCTGTCATTATGGATAACTTTGACTATCTGACCCGTGATTGGTCCATTCTGGGGCCCCAGCACTTGGATGAGTTCAAGAAAATATGGGCGGAATATGACCCAGAGGCCACGTAAGTGTCCTTGCTAACTGATGATATATGGAGTCAAAAGAGAGCTTTGGAAAAACGCTGGCCGATGCGAAGACTTGATGTCATTGTGTTATGTCAGACACGTGGGTGGGCTGACACATATGGCCATTTTACTGAATTGGGGATGAGTTTGCTTGTTTGATCTATCGCTTCAAGCAGGCACATTCCAAAACATGCAACATGCTTGATTGTGTACGACACGCGCCTTGCGATCGGCCTTTGTAAATGACGTCAAAAATGCATTCATCGATTGACTCGTCCTTGTATTTTTGTTTGCCCCCATAGAGGGCGTATTAAGCATCTGGATGTAGTGACCCTTCTACGGAGAATCCCCCCACCTCTGGGTTTTGGCAAGTTTTGTCCCCATCGTATTGCCTGCAAGGTAAACACAAACATTGGCCCAAAGTCTGCTGTGAGAGACTCCGCTTAACCTAGAAAAAAATGGAGGAGTCAGATGGACTTGTTTCGTACATCTACATCTGGACCACGCCCTTGATTTATTATGTATCTTAACTCAAGATTAGAACTCAGTATACTCTTATATCGAATTAACATTACCCAGAAAAAGGAATAAAGGTACTATTCATCTGTTAATAGCCCCATTTTCTTTTCTGTGTTACAAAGAAAAGCAGCCCTGTATTGTATAAAGTCCTCTTTCTAGAGCACTTCACAAAACGGTAGTGTTGTTGGGAGTGCCTTTCAGGGACGAACGACATCAGCAATGTATTTGAATGTCCGGACATCCATTTTTGACTTTTCAATGCTCAATGCAATGTTGCTGAAGAAATTGCTGGCTTGCCAATGTGCTCTCTCTGAGGCAACATTGTGGTGGGTATTTTCAAAATGCACGCAAATTGAAATGTTTTCGACCGACCGACCGAGCGAACTCACAAAAAAGTGACATTGCAGGACATGCATGTTCATACGTCTAGCTTCCCCATTAGGATATTTGTAGTGCATTGACATGAGTTAGGAAGTCAGGAATTCATTAGGAGGCCGCATTACTTCCTTACAAAGAGAGCAAGATGGATGAAAAAGGTTTGTGTGTGTGTGTCGAGGATATATCCACTGAAAGAGCACTTTGCACTTTTTCATTTCGTTGAAATGCAAAGGCAATCACGTTTTTGACAGGCATACCGAACATTAAATGGCGAATACTAATTTGGTCCGATAGCGGCAACGAAAACAACTTGATGAAAGCTCAAAATGAAGATAAGGAAAACTGGTCAGATGGTTGCCAAGAGCTGTATAGCAACTCCAGTCACAGGAATTCCTTGCAAATAATGCTTGTGTTGTTCCACTGACAAGGAAGCTTTGTCCTACTCAACCGGCACGTCAACAAATATATTGGTTATAAAGTCCCAGAAAAGAAGGAACATATCTTTTTTGCAAAAAGACACTCATGATACAAGTGGAGCGCTTGTACCAATGAGTGTGTACCTGGCCACTCGTTCTTTTGAGTACAAGTAGAGGGAGTCCGGGTAGGTACTCCTCGCAGCACACTTTGCACATGTGGCGCTTGACGGACCTAGTCACGCAGGCTTTAAATAGGGAAGTCAACTAGCAGTGACAGTGAATAGCGTGATTGCAGGGGCGTGGCTGAGAGTGACCTGGATTTGCCAGCTCTGCTTGTGACAGAACAGATAAATACACATCAGTAAAAAAAGAAATAAAAGTACAGACAAGCATGATCTACTTTTGAATTTAAATGTCAAAATTAAAGACAAAGAAAAATGAATTCAAAGTATGACAGATGTATTTTTTTCTTTTTCCTTATGATGCAGAGGCTCGTCTCCATGAACATGCCGCTCAACAGCGATGGAACAGTCACCTTCAACGCAACGCTCTTTGCCCTGGTTAGAACTGCACTGAAAATAAAGACGGAAGGTTTTTCATTTCTATTCTTTCATTCCTTTTCTTTTTTTTTATCCAACTTACACATGGATTCTTCTTCTTATTGACCCTTATTTTCCAGGTAATTTTGAACAAGCCAACGAGGAGCTGAGAGCAATTATTAAGAAGATCTGGAAGCGTACTAGTATGAAACTGCTGGACCAGGTCATTCCACCCATAGGAGGTTAGCGTGAAGACCGAAGCTTCGTGCATCACAGTACATTTCATATTACGTACGACAGTACAGAAAAACGAGGTTGAATGGTAATAATTACAAGTAGAGATGGTCACTATTAGGCATTTTTGGAAAAAAAAGAAAAAAAAGAAGACATTTGGACTTATTGGTCTTTATATCACCTTTGAGTTGACTACAGTACTAAGCAGCAATCATGAATAACTCATTTCTTGCTTTCTCTTCTCTTTACTGTCAGATGATGAAGTGACTGTGGGAAAATTCTATGCGACATTTTTAATTCAGGATTATTTCAGGAAAATGAAAAAAAGACAGGAGGAATATTATGGTTACAGGCCGACAAAGAAAAGCGCCACAAATGAGATACAGGCAAGTATAGTTCATTGTACGTAGTATGTCAGAAACAAGGACAACGATGCCATAACTCCAGATGCGATATCCTTCAGGCAGGACTTCGAAACATTGAGGAGGAGGCTGCTCCGGAGCTCCATCGAACCATCTCTGGTGATCTACTGAATGAAGATGAGATGGACAGAGTTACTGATGAAGCTGTAGAAGAAATCTTCAGGGTAAGTGTTCAGGTATATGTGTGGATGTGTAAATGTGTAAGTCTGTTACAAATTCTATGCAATGCACAATCTGATTAAATTCAAAATTCAATATGAACGTTTTTATTTCAATGTCAAACAATTAGCTGTTTTTCCACATATTTGTGACTCACTGTAAATCAATATGACAATTCCTTGGCAAAACAGAGGCAAGGCGGTCTTTTTGGAGACCATTCTGATCCCTTTGCCATGGAGACTGATATGACCAGCGGCAACCAGGCGACAAGTCAACGGCCGCTGCAAATGGCCGAAGGGATCACTAATGATCACTCGAAAGGTATGGATTCAATGCACGCTTGAATTTTGCAGCATAGCACCATTCTTTTTTGCATTAAAAACAAAACAAAAGACCGGCACCAAAATGATTGCATGTTCAGGCCAAACGATTGACTTGACCGTTGCATAAGACTATGCGACTCCGCCACTTTGCTTTAAGATAAATGACTCTCGGGTTGCTTTTACTTACTACTTTCTTCGCCACTCGATGAACTTTCAATTCGTTTTGGTTCTCAAATGTATTCTTTTTAACCTCCGTTTCACACTTCTTTTGACAGAAACAGCTGGGAGAAATGAGCCACGTTCAGCAAATTAAAAAGCACTTTTGAAAGAAGAAAAGTGAAGCAGCTTGTTGCAATGGCAGCCTTTGTGTGGCTACTACAGTGAACTGCTTTCTTTTGGGTTGTTGGTTGTTGTTTTTTTTTTTATGTCTGGCCTATGCTGGATGTACAACGCTGTCAGAAAGTGAAAAATGCATTTCCTTGGGCAATTTGAATTGAGTAGTGACCACTGTGACTTGATTTTAAAGTCCCCTTTGTTGTTTTAAAAACAACTTAAGTCATTGAGGTTGTGTGCTTCAGATAAGTGCAATTTGACCACTTTGACTTGATTTTAAAGTCCCCTTTGTTGTTTTAAGAACAACTTTACTCATTGAGGTTGTGTGCTTCAGATAAGTGCAATTTGACCACTGTGACTTGATTTTAAAGTCCCCTTTGTTGTTTTAAAAACAACTTTACTCGTTGAGGTTGTGTGCTACAGATAAGTGCAGTTTGTCCGGGGCCTCTTCTAGCTGCCTGGTGTCTAAGGGCTCCAGAAAGATGGCAAAATGGAGCCATTCCAACTCAAACCCCCCAGACAGCTATGACACATCATGATAAACACATGAAAAACATCGATGGCTCTACTCAACACATGCCAACACACAAGCGGCTATCTCAATCAAGTGGCTAGTCGTTTCAACGACAGTAAAAAGTGGCGGAGGCTGGTGTGATAATGCTGGAATTCCACTAGAGAGCAGTCATGATGTAGCCCAAAGAAAGCTAAGGTGAGCGAGCGCTTGACTGCTTCAGTAAATGATCACGTGTAGAAATGTACACTATAGGAAGTATTTGTTGGGCCTTGATTTGGAGAATTGGCCTGAATGGAATTGAATGCATTCATTTCAATTGTAATGAAAGAACAAAATTGAAAGTGTTTCTTACAGTGGATAACAAAAGAATACTTTTGGTTAAGCCCACAAAGGTAAATCTGTTTGTAAAACCATCCAATAAAGCCATTAAAGGCTCCAATTCTTGATTGGGATCTGAGTTGAATGCAGAGGTGGCATTGAGAAAGAAACTATTTTCGAGTCTGTTTGTTTTTCCACTTGTGTCATGTCTGCTTGATTTCTCTGATTTCATTTTGCACCTTAGTGAGGCAGCGAAAGCTGATCATGAGAAAGCAAAGGACAACTGCTGGGCCTTATGAATGGCCTTCCTGTCTGCGATTGTACCGCTGGCAAATGACGCACATGCAGTCGGTGAGGCTAGTTCCAAAAACACCGCAGAGGTTTGTCATTTTAGGCTGAAGCACCATTTTCATTTTCTGCACACTTGCATTGTCCAAAGCTTATCTTTACCGCAAGATTCTACGTTGAAAATATTCACTTGTCAGTGTCGTGCTACATACGGATGTCGCGGCAGATTACAAGCTACAAAAACACTTTGCCCATTTCTTCAAGGCTATTGTTCAAGTTCAGCCTGGGCAACATGGAGCCTGCTTGATTGTAATGACAGAAGTCATGGTAACGATGTCATCAATCGAAATTGAATCGAATACAAATCACATCTGAAAGGGAAAAAGAACAAATTCATATTTTTTGTCATCGTTCCAGCTCATCCACACAAACACAACATTGTTCAACGCGTGAAATAATGACTGGGATTGTGCAATAAGTTTCATGGCAGCACTTTAGAGAATTCTTTGACATTTGAGTCCATTGGCAAAGCAAAAGCAAACGCAAACGAAAATGCCCATTCGAAGACAAACGCAGAAGGTGCAGGACCTGTCAAAAGCACTACCAAAGAAGAGTAGCAAAATGAAAGAGATCGCAAGTACATAGTAGCTTTTTTCAAAATGTTGCCCACGCCAACGTAGCCAAAGCACAGGAGCTCCGTTGACACGCACAAAATGTCTTCCTTCCGATCAGAGTTTGGATTCCAATGATCGTCGGGTAGCGACTAGAAAGATTCATCCGATGAGTACTTCATTGACAGGGCCGTTACTCGATTTGTTTGGTGGCAATATCCAAAAGGCATGGTGCTACGTATGTATGTGGGGATGTGACTTTGTAATGTCGCTGTGAAAATCATTCTCTTCTTCCTCTTGTAATTCTCTGTTGGCAGTGACATTTTCTAGGCGAGCGATACATTTGGCCTTTCACGATGGGACCACTTGGTGTCCGTGCAATTTAATCAAGGCAAAATAATGAAGCCATGACATTTGATCCTCTTTTTAGCCCTGAAATACGTTTTGTCTCCGGAAGACTTCGAATGACAAACGTCGGGAAGAATAACAAGTGCCAAACTCAAGCATTATGTCTAGCACTAGGATGAATGAAGAATGATTGAAAATGCTCTGCTCTGCTGATAGTTGCTTGCTTGACATTTGAGTGCACCCCCACCTGACTGGCTCTCCATCAAGATGTTTTATGACGAAAAGCACTTGGCGTGTGTGTGTGTGTGTGTGTGTGCGCAAATGCAACTGTCATTTGCCGACTGCTCCAACCAATCAAACACCACGCAGACAACAGCGCTCATGTGTGCTAGACAGGGATGACATGTCTCACACACACACACACACATCTGTCACACAGCCACTGTGACTCATACATCTTCATTAAGAAGCTAAGCAGCAAAGCTTGCGTTCCTAATAGTGAGGGGAGACAAGAGTGTCTCTGCAGGTAAATGAGGATGCACAAGTTCCTTCCTTCCTTACTTCCTTCCTTCCTTCCCTCCTTCCTTCCTTCCTTCCTCCCTCCCTCCCTCCCTCCCTCCCTCCCTCCCTCCCACTCCCTCTCACGCCATTAAAAGATGCATACATTATGAAAACGTGACTTCTAATTGTAAGGTGACAGCAGTCCTAATTTGATTCCAAATAATAGCTGAATGGTAATTGTCGTGAAAAGGCATTCCCCGACCAAACTTTTGAGTGATGTGGCAACTCTTGAAGTCTTCCTCCAAGGTTAATGGCCTCCCTCCAGGCTTTAACATTCCCCTCGTAGCCCCATAATGCTCACTCTTTGGGCCTGGGGTACAAATATATTCTATTCAAAGTGCTCCAGAGGGGCCACTAAAGCACAACACGGTGGTTGTGCGTTTCAGAGTGTGCATGTGTGTGCATTGGTGCCCGTGCGAGCCAGCCAGCCAGCCAGCCAGCTAGCGAGCGAGCGAGCGTGCCTTTATAGTGTCTTTATTGTTTTAAACACCCATCGGTATTTAGTATTCTTTCCACCGTGTGTCCTTGCATCTCTTTCATCCTCTGTTCTTTTCCCCTCTATTCTCCTATTTCAGATGAGAATACAAATGTTTAATGGTGTGAGAAGGGCTTTGAATAAACAGATGCATTAACATCAACTTGGATTATTTAGTACGATGAGGTCCAAAAGGGCTGAATTCTTTGCTCTGCGTTGCATTGGCAGTTCATTGCAATGTGCTGCTTTGCGGTCGAGGAAATGAATGTTAAAGTATCCCGCTGTGGACCTGGACTATCCACACAATATTCTCACAGAAGCTAGTTTTGCTCAGTGCGCTATCAAACTAAATTCAGGGCCTGGTTTTGCTTCGTACACTATTGAACTAAAATGCGGTTCCTCATCAAGAGCAAGCCCTAACTGATCATGGCTTTGGAGAGATGGAACTATGTTTAACCGTTCCTGTGAAGAGCGCAAACACTAACCATCCAAGAATTGAAATATGTATGGTTGATCATCCAGAATAATATGAACAGTTTCGATTTGCCTGTGAAGACTACGTAGAGTCAACGAACTGATGACAATCTGGTATGGGTCATCTTCTCGTGCCGGGTACAGGATGATGATGATGATGATGATGATGATGATGATGGAATTGTTCAGTGGCATGCAGGGATTGTATCAAAAAGAATGTCAGCATTACATGTTACAGAAGATTTATAGGACACACAATCCCAGTAATGATCCAACATTTTTGTTTTGGTGTCTGGATGCTGCCTGTCTGCAATGGCTCAATGTGTGGCTCCTTGTACTTGATCACAGGTTGCCAATAGCACTCTCTTCAGCAATAAACTCCAGCCTCGTAACAGAAAAGCTGCCTTTCAATCCTCTTTCCCTTTTACCCGGGTCCCAGGATAGCCTCCTCCTTTTTTTTCCAGAGAACATAAAGAAATGCACACACACACACACACACACATCCAAATTCCGGACACCACACACACACACACACACACACACACACACACACACACACACACTCACATCCCTCCCTTCCATTAGGATTCTGTTCAGGGCACTTTCCCATTTGCATGAGTCGGTTAGCCATGCGTGGGGAAAGCAAATTCATGAATGATAAGCAACCCAAAAAGTTTGTGCATGTGTGAGTGGAGGAGGTGGCGCCCTGCTTGTTGAATCACCATCCACTTTTCTCGAGCAATCTGCAGCAACGTAGATCATCTGACACACGCGCCTGCCTCCATGATGTGTCAGTGTGCTTCCATCATTTCCCGCCTGCTACATACCTACCTACCTACCTACACTTGCCTCCCCCATCCTTTTTTTTGTCTTCATTCTTTCTCTCCACCTTTTCTTCTCCTCCTCCCCCTCTGCACGCACGCACGCACGCACGCTGTGTCATCAACACAAGTTAGAAAGAAAAATGTTACGGCAGATAAAAAGAGGAAAGGAGCAGCGTAAACGACTCCGAAAGAAGACTCAAAGCTGGAGGGAGTTGTACTTCTAAAGCCCACCAGTCGAATCTTTTGTGGAATATCCCAGAAGATGAAGGTAAGCAAGATGGAGAAGGATTGGAAAGCAGAAGATGCCTGAGGAGGGTACGCATTAAAAAGTCAAAAGAACATGAACTGAAATGAAATGGTGTGCATGTGGTTCTCCTGCTTTTGTTTTTGATCTTGAGCTGCTTCTTATTCACTCATGCTGCTCGCTTGTGACTGCAGGCTCACGTCTTTTCTGGACTCAAGTAAGAGCGGCTTTCTTTTCTCTCCATTTTTTCTTCTTCTTCTTCATTCTAATTAATTCCCCCCAGTGCAGATTCTCAAAGAGCTTGTCTTTCCCTCGCTGGCTCCGTCCGTCTATCTGGGTCCCATACATGTTTTCCACTCTCCCCATCTGTCTTCCTTTGAGAAGCAAATAATTGGATGTGGAGATTGGCTGCTCTATGCTCCTGCAAAGAAGCCGCTTGTCGTCACACACGGAAACACACACACCTGGAACTCATGGTGTGTCCGCGCGCGTGTGTGTGTGTGAGACAGAGACTTTTTTTATCCACAAGAAAGAGCCGAAGTGAAGTGTCAACCAATCTAATATACTCTCAAATCCAATGTTTTCAATTATCGACACACACACACTATTGGACAAAGAACGAAAGAAGTTGAGTTTTTGAGTTTGAGCAAATCTGCTCCTCAATTCTGAGATCCAGATTTCCAATTTCTGCTTCAGTTTTCCAGTGTTTAGTTTGCATGTTTTCCACATGCGAGTGGCATGACACAACTTCATATGCAAGTCAGAATGGATTTGCTCATGCACGTCAAGTCAAAGAAAGGATTCAAATGATTAGCACTTTGTATTCTTGGCATGGTCTTGCACATCTTTGCAAACTAGTTCACATTCGGAACTTGAAAATGTTGTATTCCGCAGATGAGAGAGAGGGATGCAGAACTACCAGAGAACATGAAATGTGCGATCGTTTGGGAGCGTAAGAAAAAAAGGGATGAATAGAGAACTCAGAGGCAAGAAGAGTTGAACAGCTGCTCTTTCTGGTAGTGCAGTAGGTGACAAAATAAAAGGCTCGCTCGCTCGCTCGCACGCACGCACATAGTATGTCGTATCTATAAAGGGATGGATGCCCGCCCTCTCAGGCTTTTGTGCTCTTACTTTATGTTGTGCCACTCCTGTGCCTCATTATTCTCTCTCATTCTGCTCTTCACCTTCCCGCCCGCCCGCCTGCCCGCCCAACCCTCTCCTCTCCTCTCCTCTCCTCTCCTCTCCTCTCCTCTCCTCTCCTCTCCTCTCCTCTCCTCTCCTCTCCTCTCCTCTCCTCTCCTCTCCTCTCCTCTCCTCTCCTCTCCTCTCCTCTCCTCTCCTCTCCTCTCCTCTCCTCTCCTCTCCTCTCCTCTCCTCTCCTCTCCTCTCCTCTCCTCTCCTCTCCTCTCCTCTCCTCTCCTCTCCTCCTGCTCTCCTTTTCTCCTCCTCCAGCCGCTCACCTCCTTCCAGTCCATTCCAGTCATGGTCCTTCCTCACACACGTGCATCGCTAGCGTTTGTGCATGTGTCTGTGTGAGGACAGGCGTCATTTTCAACACGTCCGTCCGTCTTGCGGAGGGAGCGCCATGCTCGCTTCTGAGGTGAGTGCTTTCCTTCTGGATTCAACTTTTTTCACCATTTTGCTTTCATTTAAGTTTGACTTCAAGCGTGCATGTTGGCTCTTTTATAATAGACACAGTGTCAACTTTATTTTTTCTTTAACACTGTGTTGATTACATTGCAAAAACAAAGGTCAAAGGGCTTAAAAGTGTCTATTTTCTGGATGTTGAATTAGTGACACAATTGCGCTTTGTCCAATGTGTGTATGCATGTGTGCGTGTAGCCAGAGGGTGTGCTTGAATTGCCTGCTACGTGCTCTGCTTCAGAATGACCAACTATAGCGCTTATTCTGAGCTAGTTCATACAAAGGCTCTGGTACGTTTGTATTCTCTGTCCTGAGAGACTAGTTTCTTTTTTTTTTTTATTCTTCTTCTTATTCTTATTATTATTACAGGTACTCCTGTACTGTTTCTGATGTCAAATGTTTTCTTCTGCTTAAACTCTTTTACATTTTCTCTCTCCCTGGCGCGCTCACATATACACATTCCATAGCGGATTTAAATATTTCCCAGTGGGGTTTAAGAGTGAGCCGAAATAGATCTAATTCTAAATCAGGACCCCAAGCTCAACTCAAATTGGCTCACCACCTTCCCTTTACAGGCAGAAGCCGCCACAATTCCAGTCCATAAAAAGGATTTGAATCAAAAGCTTCATTTGTGTTCATCCACAGAGAAAAATTGGGGCCAAAGGAATCCCGGTGAGATGACGGTGAAACATTTTCCGTCGACATGTTTGTCTTAGTGCCGTCATTTTCTACTCACGACAGCTGCCTGTAACTGATGACAATTTGGATCCTTCAAATGATAAAAATAGTATTAGAAAGCGTGGTGGTACCCAAGAAATCAAATGTGCTGATAAAACACATGATGGCTCACCAGCTGCCTCTAACAGCCGCCCAAATAGATGCAAAAAAGGAAGAGAAAGAGAAAGAGAGAGGGGACAGAGGAATGGGCCATGTGCTCTCATACTGTGTGTGAGGGTCAATTCGGGAGGCTGTGAAAATGGAGAAGAAAAAAACAAAAAAGGAGTTGTTTCAACAATGACTTTTACGGTGGCGACTGTTGTTGTAGCGTGCTCGGAGGTAGGAGCAGATATCCGAGCATCCTATTCAAATGCCAAATTCAAAATGCCGTTCATCGCATTTGATGACATCACATGGCAACTCGCTCACCTGTTTTGTTCAACCACATCTTGAATAAGTAGTTTATGAACCACCCCAGCCATCCCAAAATCAAACATTGGAGCCAGGCCTGGGGGACGGGCCAAAGAGGTTGAGAAACTAAAGCATCTCTTGGGACATGGAATGTCACTTCTCTGGCAGGGAAGGACCCCGAGCGAGCTGGTGTGCGACTAGATATAGTCGGGCCGGGGGGGCTGGCCTCCAGACATGGCTTTGGCTCCTCGCGGAGACCGTTCCCCTCCAGAGTGGTTGGAACCTCTTCTATGGAAGCGCTGAGCAGGTGTGGCCATACTTGTTTGGCTTGGAAGGGCGTGGAAGCATCAGAACCCCAGTGCTGCTCTATGACTCTTTACAGACGGTCTGCGCCCGAGGAGGGGAGAGTGCTTTTTACGCACAAGTTGTTGATTGGCTGATATGGACCTAGTGACCTTTGTTTACTGGATCAAGTCAGCATTGAAGCCCTGGGCTTTGCTTTGGTATCTCGCATGGCTAATCCGTGCATGCCGACTGAAACGATCAAACATGTGCATCTGATGGAAATTGGTAGTTTGTCGCAGCATATCGTATCATTGTACGGATTTAAGGCTCGGTGTGTATTCAACAGGAATGTTTCGACTGGACCCTTGTCAATGTAATCGGATTATTTTATTTAGGAGGCGGAAATGGTAAATTGCGTATTTTTGGTGTTTGCACCTGTCAGACTTAAGTGCTCACTCAGACTGCAAATATGATTTTAGCTTCAAGTGTTGGCCATATATACATATATATGTTGGCCATATAAGTGTTGGTGGGTGTGTGTGTGTGCGTGTACTTACTTTCTTAGTTTGCACTCATGTCATGGTGTTGTTTCCCTTGTGTTGTGTGTTTTTCTTTCCCAGGTCATCTTTTTCTTTCTGCTCCTTTCTCATTGCCTCCCTCCTGTTCCTCTGTTTGTTTGTTCTCCCCATGCTTCACGCTTTCACTATCCTCTCCTCGCCTCCTGCCTCTCAATTACAGCAATCCCCATGTGCAAGCTTTACCGACAAGTGTGTGTGTCTGCGCGCGCGGGCGCACGCAGCATCACGATCGATGACATCATCGGCCAATCAAGTCAGTGAGTGGGATGCTATGGAATCGAACACAATGGGGTGAAATTGGCTATTAGAGATCAAGAGGAGTTGCGTGTGTGTGTGTGTGTGTGCGTGTGTGTGCGTGTGTTTGTATTTTTGTAATTAATATGCATTCACACTGAGAATGCCGAGGAGTATTCCCTGATTAGACGCGAGTCCTTAAAGTCTCCACATCATCATCATCATCATCATCATCATCATCATCATCATCATCATCATCATCACTGCACGACAGAGCCGATCCCTTCCTTCCCCCGACAATGTTTTTGTATTTTTCAGCTTGCACCCCTCTGGGAAGCAGGAATTTTCTGAAGATGCTGTGTTGTTGTTGTTGGATGGCTTAATTCGTATTTTGAGTATCTCTTCATCTACATATGACCTGTCACCGAGACGGATAGAGAATGACACATCAAGATCCATGTCATGAACTCTGGAGGTCCTCAGACATCTTCTTTGTCTCGCGGCATAGGGGGCAAATCACAGTGTGTTTCCATTCTGATTTACAGCAAAGGCTGCCAATACCAAAGCACATTGTTTCCTCCCATAGTTTATCGTTTTAAATTGTTGTTTATCATTTGCTCTTTCATAAAACAAAAATACCCCACACATATTCTCTATAGACAAGAAAATGTTTGAGTGCTCCATTTTAATCGGAAGATATCAGGTCACGTCTTCAGTTGGTGTCTCTCAGCTTTGCTATAGCTCCATCTGTATGGCTCTCATGGTTGCCAGTTGATTGCCTTCTGGAATGATGATCAGTCATCAAGTTCAGAGCTCCACAGCGCAGCGCTGCGCTGCTGTCATCCCTCTGCTCCCAGTCTGGCCCTTGTATAACCTCAGTCCCTAAGGTCACTTTCTGCTGGTTATTAACACACCAAAGTCTATTCCAGCTTTGCACATCTGTGGGGATGCTCCTCACCTCACCCAAAGATGTTTTGGTTACAACGAAAGAACTCGAGTTTTGACAGATACCATCAGCATGCAGCACCCTCCAGTGTCCCATTTATTCGAATGGCACATGACTTAATGGCACAATATTTCATGTCCGTTGGTGGATTGAATCCATGCTAATAATCCTCGGCTTGTCGGATAGTATTGCATATGTTTTGCGCCAGCGCAGGTGTACCTTTTCTAGGCTTGTGTGTAAGAGAGATGGTGGGGGTTATCTTTGGGTGAGTGGCTAGCACAAAGCCTGAGCCTGTGGAGAAGACAGAATGCTCCTGTTTGTTAAGTCAATAGGTTCTTTGTTCCCCCTGCATGGAGGGCATTTTGCCACACAGACTGAGAGTCCATCAGACGCCAAGGTATACCTGAACCCCGAGATCATCTTTGTCTCCTGTCCCGGCGCACGTCAATTAGCAAGCCGTCACTATCGGCCAAGCTCATCTTTACACTGCACATATTTCATTCTTTACGTTTGGCTATAGCTCTGGCTTTTCTTGAGCCTTATCTAGTTTGTGAGGATCTCTCTAGGAGGCTGGAGTTTGTTTCATTTGAAACCACGACAAAGGACCTTTTGTTTTTAACAAGGGAGTAGAAGAGGATTGGGGAACCATCAAGGGGAGGCAGGGAGGGCTGAAGGGGGCCCAGATAAGAATGTTTCAGCTTTTGTGCAGGTACCTGAAACCAGCTCTGAGGATTAGAATAGCGTTATGGAACTGCGGCGGTCGAAAAAAGACAAGAAGAAGAGGAGGAGATGATACCTTTCCTTGATTAGTAACTGGCCTCGTATTGAGCCTGACATCAGATTCATGCTGAAAAAACAAACCTCGCCTTGTGAGTAGAAAAACATCTGCAGGTATCTCTCCACGCTTTCGGAATTATTATTATTATTCATATGGAAACTGTTCCTGGATTTCAAGTATTATTGATGGTGTAAAGAAAGACATCCGTGTTGAGGGCCGTCACATGCCATTTTTTCAGCAAGCCAATGTAAGCACAAATGACTGCATCTCACCCTAAAAAACCAACCGGGCAGTCACACGACAACACGCCACTTCTCTGGGGCCTCACACACGAGCAAAGATTTCAAATTGATACATGGCAGACAAAAACAGTGTAACTTAGGGTCAGAAGAGGCAGAAGACTCCTGGCCACACCTTCGCCCAAGAATTACCCCGCAAAAACGGTAAACGGCATTATTTAGCACGCCACCGTACCCAAAACATTTTGATGACACAAGGACTGAGCGTGCATATGGAACTTTGACCGAGTATATTCGTGTTGTTCTGCAACACAATTGTTTGACACCATTGTACTCACAAATAACGATACTTTTGCTCATCTAAAAAAAAGCTCATTTAGTTCATATCGACTGAAATGTTCTCATTTGTAGCTCAGCATGCAATGTTTTGCAGGTAGCATGCCTTCCACTCATTTGTTGCTGCTTTGCCTGCCTCTCGTTGCCTCTGTGTGTTAATGTTGACTCATCAATTTTCACCCAATTAATAATACAGAAGGTCTGCAGGCTGTTGTTTTCCTTTGCTGTATCTCTGCATGCCCGCCCGCAAGTCAAAACACAGCACAGCACAGCACAAGTGGAGTGAGCCTCTCCATCCGGTGTTTAGGGACTTGTACTTTGGAAGATACACGGGAGAAAAGAGGGACAGCAGGGTTCGATGTTTTGGAAATCCTCTGCGGGGCCTTGTAAACTGTCAGACAAGCTGGCTCTGTTAAAAGCCCAGCGCTCGGCCCTACTGAACCCGCATGCAAAAGTTGACTTCTGCTACCACCGCACCGCAGCGCAGCGCACCACAGCGCACCGCACTGCACTACCTGTCTCGCTGCTGTGTTTTATGGCTTTCTATTCCTATGTGATTTACTCTGGCATGTCACATAGGGTCTAAAGCCATTGGCTACGGAGTGGGAACTCTTCACACAAATGACTACAGCGGGTAAAACGAGAGCAGGAAGAGCTCTATACGTGTGTGTGTGTGATATATACATACTATGTACTTATAGCTCGTTTACTACCGCTGCTCACTCGAGTACCCCCTTGCATACATCAACTAAAATCACAAGTTTCAAAATAAAAGCACAGCATATTTGAACGTTTTACTTTGGGCGGATGGTCTCTGTGAGGGCCAATCAGAGCCGGATGTGGCCAAGTGTTTCGTCGAACATGCACAGCCTGGGACTTTTTTGCCACTGCTCATGGGTTGGCCAAAGGCCGTGTCAGCTAATTACCTCCATCCAAACAGAATGATCCTTTTTTTTTTCTGTCCCTAAAGTCACATGCATGCACACATGTGGTGTTTTGTCGCTCTCCTCCACACACATTGGGTACATTCCCTTCCCCGGCCGGCTCGGGTTGCCGGTCCCGCTGACTCAGGTTTGTATTTAATGAAGCTCTCAATTTCACCTTGTGTCTTCTAATCTCGCTGCTCGTTTGGGATTTGCCGGCTGCACACTCATAAAAAGTGTTAACGCTGGGAGTTTAGTGAGCCTTAACACTACCCGGGGCTGTTTGTGTGCTTGTGTGTGAGAGAGAGAGAAACAAAGCATGCAATAAATTGACAACTGGATGCAAAAAATGTTAAGTAACGGAGAAAATAAAGAATTTGAATCAACCACTATATGTAGCACAATTCGTCTGTATGTCAAAGTAGGGAAAGTGTTGAAGTCAATCAAGCTTTTATCAGACAAAGAAAATCAAAACAAGAAACGATTTGACAATGACCTAATTGAGGCTTTTACGTGCCGAACTGTGCTTTATTTTTTGTCCAATGATTGAAATGAAATGGCACTTTTATAACAAGTGAGGACATCCACCCCTTGCTTGCGTGAGGTCCAAAATCATTGACAACCTATTTTCTCTCCTTTAATTTGAGATCAGCCGTTGTTTCCGGGAAAAAATAGAATCTACCGTATTTACCCGACGCTACTTTTTGCACAAGCGTTGAACCCTGCGGCTTATCGTCCGGTGCGGCTCGTCTGTGGATTTTTTTTTCATGGTTTTTAGGATATTCACTTTATGTCAAAGCTGGAACGTTTTAATATGATATTTTCTTCTTCCTTCCCGTCCCTCTTGTGAACAGGTCTACGTGACAGCGGTGGCAAATTAGTTTGGAGATGCCCTTCACCTGTCTCTGCTTTTGTGGCCTAAACAGCCTCTGCAACAGACTCAAGTTGAAGAAAAAGCAACAGTTACAAGAAGAGGAAAGTCAGAAGGTAGAGGAATGGAAGGATCGGGAGACAAATGTGTAACAAGCTTTACAATGTTAAAAAGAATGTTAAACAAGCAGATTGCAATATAAGACTTTTTTTGATAGACTTCCTGTCTCATTTCAGACTTGTTAGGTTTAAGCAGCAAGCCCAAAGGTGTGACTTTTTGCCATTCTTTGCTTTCTGTTACTATTGCTTTTCCAATTTACGACCATTCCTTTCCCGTATTATTTGGTGACATGAAGTCAGTGGGCTCCAGAATTCCATTATTGCTCTGGTCACGCCTCTCGGTGATACCCCGTTGCTCTTTTCTCATCCTTAATCTCCGCTCCACGCTGAACGGGAGCCAAAGCCGCCGCCGTCGCCGCCGCCGCCGCACCTCCGGCCTCTCCCGTCGACGTCAGTTCAACTTAGTGAGAATTCCAACTCGGCGAGAAACTCGACAGCCATTTTCCAAAGTCACCCGCGGTGCGCCGGAGCTCATCTCGATTTTCACACTGAGCTGGGCACGATCGAAAAGCGAGCAGCTGTCCAATCAGCGGCGTCGCTGGAGTGTAAAGATAGGAGTCAGGGGTCACAATGAGCAACAGGCTTTGACAATTCCCTCCTCAGACAGCTCCACATCTCGCTCTCATTAATAGAGAGACGAGTAATTACAAAAAGTGCCGGCCAGTCCTCCAGCGGGAGGAGTGTCAGCCCGCCCGTAAATACCAGCACAGCTATCACCTGTTGGAATGCCGCACTTGAATCTTTATGTGTGCATGGCGGTGGCGGCGGCGGCGGCCACAATACATGCTCCAGCCTGAAACAAGTGGATAAGATATGCCTTTAGCCACTACAACAATGCCTTTTCAAAATATGCATGCAGACCCAAAGACAAAGATGCACACACACACACACACGCACACACACACACACACACACACAGACCCGCCGCATATTCCTCAGTCTCATTAGTGTTTGTGATTATGCATCACACGTCCAGTCAGGCATTGGAGATGTAATTAACCTTTTCCAGCAGGAAACAGATGCCTGGATGTCGCACACACATAGACGTACACAATGACACACACACACACACACACACTCACACACACACACACACACGGCCGCTGTCAGGGAAACAAAGCCAACGTCACGGTGTCACGGAAACAAAGTCCCAAAAAGCAGAGCCTGGCACTCTGAGATAATCCCCCCCCCCCCCCCCCCCCCTTGCATATTACATTTAGGCTCAGCGCTGCTGTCTCCACTCGGCCTCTTCTATTTCTCGTAGCCTATTAAAATGTGATGCTCATAATTGCAGATTGTTTACTATTACTCTCACTGCACGCTTTGAAATTCAACAAAGCTGAAGCTATTTCACAGTGCGGAACACCTATTAGGATTCACGAGGCGCCAACACCGAGAAAGAACGCCCATGCCAATAAGGAGGGGATGAGTTGAAAGACAGAAAAGATGCGAGGGAGAAATGAAGACGGAAGAAGGAGTCCAATTGTAGACCAAGCAGTCATGTTAATTGGCTACAGTGGGTAACTTTCCAAAGTGTGTGGGGGGGGGGGGTGGGGGGGAGATACTGGAAGGAACAGCCTGAGCTGTCAGAATTACATTGGTTTAACGCTCACTCCATTTCACCTCATTAATGAGAGAAATGTTGGCTTCAGTCATGGTGACTGACTTGAAATTGATAACCGTGCACACACACACACCCGCACACACATGTACGTACGTATGGGGGAGATTTTTCCCCTCCTCCTTCATGGATCACAGCGATGTTCAGGGATTGTAATTCAAGGACAAAAAGATAAAAATAGAAGGGTGGCGCACGACTTGTGCAGTCGTGGGACGGGACGGCACGGGACAGGAGGAGGTGCGGATATGTGTGAGAGGGAGGTTACAGCGAAAATGAGTCCTGTCGCATTAGATTTGGGTCAAGAATGTGGGAGATGAACCAGAGGAGGAGGCAACTATTACAGAAGCTGCTGGGGAGGGAGGGAGGGAGGGAAGGAGGGAGGGAGATTCACCCTCCGTCTATCCCATGGGACTTGATCACTTTTTTTTCTTCACACACATACTCACATGCACCACAGGAAGAGAATGAGGTATTAGGGGGAAGAAAAAAAAGGCTATAAACACAAAAGAACCAGCAGCAGGGAAGGAAAAGCAGAAGAGAGAATATAAAATGGGGAGAAAGGCAGGCCAAAGCTCAGCTTAGCTATTATATTTATGCATGCAATTCCATCCCTGGATTTTTGCTGTATAATGAGAGAGAGAATTTGAATTCCAGTTCGACAAGAGCACAAATGATTATGTGTGTGTTTAACTTTAAAGTCGTGTGTGCATGCTGTGAAAATTAGAGCGCTTTTCCTCAAGGAAGCTTCAGCCCATGCTTATTAATGCTAGTGCTGGGCGATATCCATAGCACATAGACATATTTGATATCACGCTATAGTAGATTTTCCAACAGTCCTAAAAATGATAATAGCTCACTGAGTTTAGCCTTCCTTCCTTCCTTCCTTCCTTCCTTCCTTCCTTCCTTCCTTCCTTCCTTCCTTCCTTCCTTCCTTCCTTCCTTCCTTCCTTCCTTCCTTCCTTCCTTCCTTCCTTCCTTCCTTCCTGTGTGCTTGCTGCACTGCACAAAGTCTTCCCATCAGTCCTTTTTAGCTAATGAAGACGATGGTCTCTCTGGCCAACAAATAGGCATTAGAGCACCGCTAGACTCCGAAGAGAGTCACAACATGGCTCAGTTTCCACAAGCAGCAGCAGTGAAGAAAGCAAGAGGGCAGATTAAGATGAATTGAAGAATAACCAGATGGATTCATTTTGTCTGGAAGGGCAACATTTATTTTTTCAGGAGAATTGATTGGTAATCAAGCCTGCACCAAATTGCTAGCACTATCATCATACTTTCATGAATCCCTAAAAAAAAATACACGGTAAAAATAATTATCGGGAGTGGATCCCTTCCTGTTTTATTGTGCAATTTTCCTCTCGTTCCAGTCGGTGTGTCCTTCCCCTGTGCGTCCGGTCACGTGAACCCCTGATTCCAAGTGTGTGCACCTGCGTCAATGACCAACTGTCTTCACCTGTGTTCCCCTCCTTCTGTGTCCATATAAGCCGCGCCTTTCCCCGTGTCCAGTGCCAGTGCGTCTTGCCTTGCTAAGAACACTAGCCCTAACCCTCGAGTTCCACTTAGAAGCCTTGTTTGAACGACTTTGATCACCGATGTTAACTTGGTTGCATCGTTATCTTGTTCTAGTATTTCCCTCGTTTCGAGGCGCTTTGATTTCCCCTGCCTTAGTTGATTTTCACAGCTTGCAAGATTTGCATCCAAATTACAGACAGGTATAGAGACGCTTGCGATATCTCAATCTTCTTAAAAATGAAGACAGCTTGCAATGTTGGTATTTTAACAAGAGACATTGACTCAACGCATTTAATATGCAATGGCCTGATCCCTCAGGCTTTGAGTTTGACATCGGCTGAAAAAAACAGACCTTTGTTCATGTCAGATCACCACCACCGCCAATGGATCTTAAGTCTCTGACCCTTTTACCTCCTTCCAATCCCAAGACAATGCATGGGCCCATGGGCCTCCCACCTCCACCACACAAACAGCCGCTAAATGTGGTCGATACCAGAGCAGCTATTGAGCAGTGGCTGTGGTCTGAATGAGACTTTGATTTCTCCGCTGGTGTTTTATTCCCCCAGTAAACCCGAGTGTCTACTCACTCCCCAGAGAGCACTTCACCAATCATTCATTGCTGTAGCGCAAGCTTTAAACACCATTTCATTTTGTTTTGTCCAAGAACAATACAAGGCCAACAGCGTTCAATAAGAAGCCTTCATCCAGGCCACGAACGAGTTAGTTGATCTTCTCATCGAAAAGCAAAGCTATCTTTTGAGCGCAAAAGCCAAACGTGACTTGAGTGCAAGTTGAAATTTCTGTCAATTTGTATATTTATTTTGGGGATAGTAAAGCTATACTGACACGCATTCAGTCAATGCTGCTTGTGGACATGAACCGTCTAGAATAGATAGAATGGAACCTGAACACAGGAACCACTTTTCAATATAACATTCCATGAATACACAGAATTGTGTGTATGACTCATCTCATTTCCTATTTCATAATTTGACTATCTTGTAGCTGGATAGAAGTGAATTGAGATTCATCAAAGAGGTGTTTGACAGACCGAAAAAACAACGCGGCCTAACGAGATACATAAACATGAGGTCAGAGTGTGTCACGGTGAGACATTGAAAGGGGAAGAAAATACAAATACTATCGACAAGCTTTTACTCTGTTCAGAAAATCCGCCAATCAGGTAACTTCATTGACAAGTTCCAATCAGCGTGTCAGGGTGTGTGTGTGTGCGTGTGCGTGCGTGCGTGCGTGCGTGCGTGCGTGTGTGTGCGTGTGCGTGCATGTGTGTGTGTGCATCCAAAGAGGAATGTGTTTAAAATGCATTGCACACCAAGAGTCATAAGAAAGGTTTTTTGCTGCAAAGCCTCATTAAAGAGACACTTGCCTTAAAGCAAGGATGTGCTACCAGACCACACACACACACACACGCACACACAGACGCACGCAAAAAGTAGATATTCATGGGAGCAAGCTAAAACCGATGCTCATGTAGAGGCAACAGCTCGACAAATCTAGCTCAGAGAGTGACTAAAGTGCCTCCACCGAAATTCCCTTTTGTTTTGTTTTGGGGTTTTTTGCATTGTTTCCCCAATCCACCCAAGCGAGCAACCCACCAAGCAACCACACTCAGTGACTTTTTTTTGTTTTAGTTATCGTTGCTGTATCTCGTGTGCCTCTTAAAATGCATTGATGAATAAATAATGTCAGCAGCAATGATTGAGGAAGCCATATAGCCAGAAAGCCATGATGAAATGAGAATGTAATATCTGTCCCACTTTAGAATGAAATTGTGCCCACTCCATTTTCCCTTTTGAAATGAAATCACCAGCTCTGCTGCTGCTGCTGCTGCTGCTGCTGCACCTTATATTGCCTGGTGACGTTCCTTGTACATTTTTCCATTGCCGTGCATATTTGAATAAAGTCTCTTTCTATGCATTTGTGCGGCCGTGTGGTTGTTTGAAGACGGCGGGCGATGTCGAGATGAATGCCATTTTCCTCAAGTGACTTTCCTCCTAATTGGCAGGGAACGCATCTCACAGGCTGCTGCTGCTGCTGCTGCTGCTGCTGCTGCTGCTGCTGATGTTTGGAGTCTAAAAAAGAAGCATCACCAAGAGGTGTGATGCAGATCACGACTCCACTCCCTTCCCTCCCCTACTCTTCCCTTCCCTTCCCTTCCCTTCCTCCCACTCCTCACCCAGCCAGCCAGCCAGCCAGCACGGGCTGATTAAACTGATAAACTGCACCAAAATGAGGGGGAGAAGGAAATGTAAATAATGTAATAGGAGAGTGTTAAGCTGAAAGTCTGTGGGAGAGGTGAGCTGGAGATAGAGAGGGGTGGGAGAGCAGGCACAGCACAGCACAGCACAGAAATAGAACATCAGCATCTCTATGGCATCTTTAACCCGGCACTCATTCCACTAATTGTTTATTATGTACTTCTCTATTGTACTATGGAGTTATTATTTTCAGTATTTTTTACTTTCTTTTCTTGTATTTCTTTAAATGTTCGAAATAAACAAACAAACAAATGATTGTGACCTACGTATCCACACACTGAACCTTGGTGGTGGCCATCTCACAAAGTGTACGTATACACACCCAAACCCACAGGAAAGGCTTTCTTAGCATCATGTGGCTTTGATATGTTCTCATTAGCATATGAACACAGAGCTGGCCATCCGATGGGATACGGTAACCCAGGCAACCAAGGCTGGATGCTCAATTATGGCAAGTGGGGGCACAAAGCCAGTGTCCTTTACTTCATTTTAAGATGTCACAAGAGTGACCATGTGCATCCTAAACAAGTCCAATCAAGCTTTCTTGTGCAATTCAGAATGTGTTGCCTATTTACGTAGGTAGGGAGATACGTTTATTGCAGCTCACGTGAGGAGAATGCAGTGTTTCGACTGCAACGTAGATTGTTGTAAAGAAAGTCGTTCTAAGTCCGGCCATGCCTATTGCAATCCATCGGTTGTGTACGTGAGACTGGCGAGCATCGACCGTGTGGCAAGTGTGCCCCAATGGGTGAGGTCAGCATGCGTAGACGGGAGGGGACTTGTCTCCATGCCGACCGTATCGAGACATCCTCTTACCGGATGACTGACTTTATTGCTGCGAGTGCAACCTGTGCTGACACTTTGCCAGCTGGAGAAGCAAAACGGTGAAGAGGCTCCCCAAACAGCAGTGGCGAGTGGACAGCGCAGGATTCTGCGCTGTCCACTCGCCATCTCATCAATCACCTCATGATGGACTGGGGAACCCAAATGCACCAGTCCCTACGTGTCTTCATGCCTCCAGAAAGACGCAAAGTCCAGCAAGACTGTTCTAAATTTAAATGTATGAATTCCAACAGCATTTTAGAGGATGGCAGTGAGTGGGTGTTTGTGTTCAGTGGGCACTGACTGTTGCGTCAAGACCAAAATTGCTTCTATTATTAGAGTGAATAATCCTCTGTTCAAAGAGAACAAACACCTTTCTGATCTGGCCATGGCAAAAGTGAGAAAATCTTTGGAAAGTTACGGTTATTTTTTTTTTGGTGCACCCCCCAAAGACGCAAGTCGGAACATATCGATCCTTTTTTCTTGTACATTCATTTGCCCGCAAAGGTAGACGGGAGCAGAGAAGAAAAAAGGATAGCCATGCAAAGTGCGGCGCTTTAGAAAGGCTTCGCATGCACAAAGCCGGCCGGGCATTTTTCCAAAAAGACTCTTGGGGGGTCGGCTTTGTGGCTGTACAATTCAATTCCCCTATTCAGAGATAGTCTTCCTTGTTACGCAATACACAAGCTTCCGGGAGTAAAAAAAACAACAACAAAAAAAGAAATCTTTCAACTCGCTTTCAATGGCCTCGTGAACAGGTACAAAGACGGCATACTCTCACGTTTTTTAGGATCAATTGCAAGTGTATGTGACCTAATGATTCCACAAAAAGATGAGATTAAAACATCAACCAATCACAAAGTAGCTTATGCTGGCAAACATACTAGCATCTAGCAATAGTCGTCACCCAAAGTTTAGTCACACAAGCATGAGCTCATCTAGGAGCTGGATGCAAACTAAACAATTCCCATGAATTAAAACAATTCATCTCCATAAGATGAAGTCAAATAATGACATGCTAATGAAATAATGGAAATGCTCAATATCACGATATAATATAGAAACAGGTCATGCTGAAGAAACGGTCCCTGTGAAAGACGGACGGACGGACGGACGGATGAAAAAGTACGGACGTACTTATGTTTACTGTGAAAAAGCTGCAGCTTTGTGTTTGTGTGGCCACATATTGGTAGGACTGGACCCGACAGCCTGTCTTGCAACCTTTTCAATAAGATGCAAAGGTTCCCTCCTAGCAGAAGAAAAGAAGAGCCTGCCTCCACTCTTCAGGGACACCGTTGCAATTTAGTTTACTCTTACTGTCAAAGAAAACATGAGACAGTTGCATATCTTGTTTAGGATCTCCACAAGCAGTTTGTTTGGAATCCACAGTAGGATTCCGTCAAAATGATTCACCTTCACTGTGATTTGTTTCATTGAGTTATGTTCCTTTGAATTGGTTTGGAATCATGTTGCTTGCTGTTCATTTTCCCTTCACAGCTGGGACCACCAACGTGAACTGCTGCTGGATGTTCTGCCATTGCTCCCAAAACTCCATGTTGATCACAACACAATTACATGAAGCTTTGGTCACTCCAGGACTTTAGCATATTATCATAACATAAAGCCGATTTAAGGATTAAGGATCTGTGGTATTTACACATTCCGCTAATCCCTGAATAGGATTTTTATTTATTATTTCCCCTTGTAGTCTAATATTTATGATAACATATGCATATGAACTACTTTGTGAAATAAGTCATTTGATCTGTAAAGCTGGGTTGGGAGAGCTTTGTTGAGTCTCAGGACAAACTTCAACTCCATGCATTCTTAGCTACCTACCGGTGTTGCAGCGTCACCTATAGGCAAATAGCAGTACTGCATCAGCTACCGCACCAATTAGTCATCAATTTAGGTCAGCAGCAACAGGCAAGCAACAAATGTCAGAAAATAGTGATTGATGTTTCATTGTCACAGAGATAAGTACTTTGGGTCAATGTGATTCAAATTCCACATTTCTTTTGTGGCTAACCCAAGAGATCAATGCGAAGAGGAACTATAAAGCCAGGTATGTGTGCATGAATGCATTTGGAATATTTCTGAATGACTTGAGGCTATTGATTTGACCGAAAAATGAATCTGTATTGCTTACAGAAGATTTTGCAAAAATATTTGCCTATTTTTCGAGATGGGTTCCTATTTCAGCATGGAGGTTGGAAAAAAAAACGGGGAAGTCATCTGTTACGTTTGTTGTACTCCATTGGTGCTAGATTGTGCCATCAAAGAAAATGGTGCTGCTTCTGTTTTGCAGTTATTATAGATGAGTTTTTGTTCATTCTCTGGTGGTTTCCATCTTTTTGTCCCTCTGTGCTAATTGTGTGTAGCCCATTCTTCCGTTTGCATCCAAGCACACTCCACCTGCCCACACAAGTGACAGACAGAAATAAGACGTGGGACTCAAGACACTTATCATAGGAAAGTCCCATTGTCTATTATGGCCTGTTTGTGTGCAGCAATCTTGCAGCAGCACTTCACCTCCCATGGATGGATGCCTGGTTTATTTGAAACAAGGTGGCGCGTACGCCTCCCCAGACACAATTACGTGTTGATGCGCCTTTTGTTTTAATGTGTATGTGTTTTCCAAACAATGTGGGAGGCTGACTCCCCAGCTTCTCATCTATCGGCTCAGAAAGGTTGCTATGGGAACTAGTGTGCCGACAAAAGTAATAAAAGATGCTGTGAATTTTTGCAACGCTACCTTCAAATCTCATCGGCTGCTAAGATGTTCAAACGTATCGTGGGCTCGTTCCCAGTGGCAACTTAGCAAGAAATGCTGCGTTTCTCTCACAGTTGATCCTGCATCCATTTTTATACGTGCAACCTTTGTTCCCTATTTTTCCGTCATCCCAAACAAGCCTATTTTACATATGAATCCGTATTTATTCTCAGATTGCAATCAGAAGCTGGCATATTAAAACACGGAAGCGTGGTCTGAGCAAATTAGTGCCATTAACTGGCCAAGTATGGGAAGGGGGGGCGGGGCAATGGCAGCAGCTGCACTCCATAATCAAGAGGAGGACACATAGCTCACTGGATAGACGTGTGCATGTGCGTACGACGTGTTTAGGCAGAGGAAATGGGGTCAGGGAAAGTGTGGCCCTTCTTCAACAGATTCTTGTTAGTGCCAAGCAACTCATCAGAGTTGTCTGCTCAGAATAACCTCCGTAACCTGCTGTGATATCTTGATATGTGTGCCAATAAAGTGGAGCTTCACGCTCAACTGATTGCGATGCACTCTCTTCACCTTTTCACTTGTTTACTTGTTTTCCCAATTAGCCCGCCTTCAACAAACTGGAAGTCTTCACATAAGAGGTGAGTGAACAAGGTGGGGAATGAGAGAGCGTCAAATCCTGTGATGGGGTCCTCTCGCCATTCGATAGGAGGAAGGAAGGTTGGCAGGGAAATATTCACCGGTGAAAGATCTTTTTTTTGTTTTTTAAGGAATCAAAGTTTTTGCAGAGTCCATGATATGACTCGTAAAAGATAAATATTGTAAGTTGCTATTTGTAATAAGTGATCAATGTTTGATGGCTTTGACTTTTTCAAAAAATGACAGTTGTTAATGTTTTGCGAACTTGGAAAACAAGACGAATTTAGGTGTTGACTTTGTGTTTTGTTTTGGTTCGACGCAACGTATGATTCACTACTTTTTGCTGGCTCCAGCAGCTGTGTAGTCATTCGAGTTCTCTGAAAAGCGCTGTCGCCTTTATTTTCTATGGAAGAGAAAAAAAATACTTTCTTGAAGGTCATCCCAACAATGCATTCATTCATTTGTTGCCTTCCTGGGACATCACCATGATGCTGCATATATTCTGATCTCGGTCGTCCTTGTGCCTACAGACTTCAACGACGACCTTGTGAAGTGTCCTTCACAAATGACTCTTGTAGCCAGTGTCAAGACATCACCAATGACTGACTGCACAAGAGCAATGAGTCCAGTTGAGCATTTCTTGGTGGTGACCACTCAAAGAGTCAAGTGTCAAGGCACATCAACAAATATGACATTCGATTGGCACACATTATTATTGGATGACCTTTAAGAGTATTTCACAACATTTCTGCAATACAAATGAGATGTCTTGAGGCCATTGGATAATTGATGGCTAATTTGGGTGACAAATACTACATAGGTTTTATACTGTGGTGTTGAATGTTGACAAAAGAGCTCCCTTTGCTTCAGACTAGTGTTTTTCGCCAACGAGTCCAATTACTTGAACGGCCAGCTGACCCTGCTCGCGTGGCGATTCCATCCCACACATCTCAGGCAAAGAGAGCCTGTCATTGAGGTTGCGGGAGATTTGAGGCTCGAAATAACATCTTTCAACTTGGTCTTGGGGGGGCGGACAAAAAACAAACCCACAGCAACATGCATCAAGAGACACTGTGTGCGTTTCGGTGTGTATTTGTGTTGAGCTGCATAAGAGGGAGAATGATGGCGCTCTAATCAGGCTAGGTCCCCAGAGGACAAAGCAGTGCTGACAGCAAGTGAGTACTCACTTTTCCGAGCAAGGATTTCTGGGGCATAGTTCCACTGTCTGCTTTTAAATTACACACTGATCTTGACTTTAGTGTATAGCTCCTCAACTCCACTGTAAATGAGGCTCACTATAATCCTGTCCATTTTTAGTATGGAAGGAGCAGGAGGCACCTTGTCGATGCCCTAAGCATGTATCGGAAATTCCTATCTGCTCCTGCTGGGTCTCACGACATTTGGTCAAGCTAATGGTAGCACATGCAAACATGGGCACCTTGCATTTTCTACTCGGCTGTAAATATTGAAACAGTGATGCTGTTTTTTGTGTGGAGGACAATCTACTGTAGAGTGCTAGACAAGTGATTCTCATTTGTGATATGCAGGCTCTCCCTAGTGGTACGCCAAAGAACCACACATAAGTCAATTATCTCGATTCTTCATAATGCTGCAGTACCTTAGAGAGCTAAGTACTTTTTTTTTTTTTTTTTGCATTTGGTGTAAAATGTTTGATAGGAACTGAGCGAGAAAAATAAACTCATTGTTTTCTTTTGCTGTTCCTGGCGGGTATATTTGTTTTTCACTCCGTCCTGTACAATTCCTCCACGGCATTATTACAGTTTTTTTTTATTTTATGGATTTTAGTTTATGTTCACCCTGCTTCTGCAGATAATAACAGATAAGCGTAAGGTTTGTTTGAATCAGATGGGAGATTGAGACATAGCCATCTCCCCAACATGATAGTAAGTATTAATATAGGTGGATGGTTGTTGAAGACAAGTGTAAATTTATAGCCCATTGGTTTTGATAATTAAACTATATTTCCGAAGATTAGTGACCATAGTCTTATGCGGTATAGGGCAATTGTTCACAAATACAACACTTTTTAACAATGAATACAAAGACAACACATAATCCATTCTTTGTTTAGAAAATGCCATCATTCGGCATGGAATTTTAAACAAAGTCTTGGTGAAGTATGAAAACGGCGGAGTATATTTCAAATAGCAGATGAGAATAAAAAGGAAATGATTCAAACGTCCATTGCTTGTAGCGCACCCTACTCATCATCCCCAACAGAAAGCGCCTGCCCCCGTTCCGTTCAGTCCATAAAAGGGATGGATTTCAATTTGCAAGCCTAGATCAATATTTCATGCGTGACCCACATCATTCCAAGCGGAGGGAGGGAGGGATGGAGGGATGGAGAGAGGGAGCTCTGCGTCTTGTCACAGTCTGGAGCTGTTAAGCCATCTTCCGCCTCCGCCTCCAGCAGCTTCCTTTTCCCAGCTCCATTTATTGGGCGCCATCGAATGAGAGAGCAACGGGGAAGGGGAGCGGCAGCGGCAGCGGCAGCGGCGGCGGCGGCGGGCAGCAGCACACACCGACGGAGAGGCGACACAAACGGACCGACGCGCGGCAAGTGTGAGTAGCGCCTGACAGCGAACGCGGCATATGCTTCTGGCCGTCCGGTTATTATGTTGCTCTTCTGCACCATAAAACGAGATGCACAATACAGAAAGTTAATGAGTCAACTTCGCGAAGCCACTTGATTAATAAATAGCATTTAGAATGCAACGGAGGGCTCTTATTTGCCTCATTCCAGAAATAGCAGAAGCGCTCTTCAGTGGTCAATTACGCGCGCTCATGGATAGTAGATTACAATTTATATTGCTTGACGCTTTGGCGTGCCATCTCAAATATTCTAGTACTTGACAATGCCATCTGGTTTTCTTTTATATATACCCAAAAATAGAGCAGAAGACAATGAAACGTCCCATGTTACAGCATGCATTATGTCACAGTGATTATGCTCAAAAGTGGTCCGGTTGGCAATAAGCAGGAGGTTATGACGTTTTGAATAAATGGCTTTAAAATCACATTGTAAAAAGCAGCAAACCGTATTTTCAAACCAATCGAAATTCCAGCCAAAGTTGGATGAGCGGCTCGTTCCAATGAACTGGGTAGCTTGTAACTGTGCAAAAAACACACCTTCAAAGCTTATGTCAACTGATTTTGTCTCCGCTCACTCCGCACAGGGCCAAAAAGCCCCACTGCCAGATTTGCCTCGCTAATTCCCTTCATTCAGTGCAGCAACAGCTGCGCTGGAGCATTTGGAGCTCTTGTAAATATTTCAATGACAACATCAATGTTAAGGCATCCAGCAGCATGAGAGAGAAGCGGATCATTGCCATGCTTCATTGTTATAGGAACACGGCTAATATGCGGCACTGTGACTTCTCACTGAAGCCTGCCTTAAGGATCATATTTAAAAAAGGGAACAACAGTTGAACAAAGCAAGCTATTGTACAGAAAACAAGTTTCCAGAGAGAGATAGAGAGCGAGACCGAGACGGACGCTGGAGTTTATTTAAGAAGGCACTCAAGATTTTCAAGAGCTAACCCGGCACATTCATCACCATTCTACGGAGAGTTTTGGACAAAGACAATAAGGAGGCTTGTGGACTTGGATCTATGGAAAACATGTTGCTGCGTGCTCGGGAGGGAGGAGGAAAGTCAGCATGGAGAGAAACTCACTTTGCAGCACACGTTCCATCCGAGGTAACTCACTGGCTTCTAGCTAACAAATTCAAACGTTACAAATAGTTGTAATTCAATGACAGAGTGAAGTAGACTAGTCAAGTAAGCGTTGAGCTTAGGAAGTAAATAATAGTATATTTTGCATTAACTACTACTCTTCAAACTGTAATCAAGAACAGTAAAGCTTTAATCCCCAATGTGGATGTGCCAATTAAGGCATGTAATCAAAGTGTGGGGACAATCATTTGGTTTGTCTTGCAATTTCACAGACACCTAGTAATAGCACAGGTGCTTGTGCAGGAGCTGCACAAAACACATGTTTATGACCAAGCACGGGTAAGAGAATGCCACTGTTTATTTTTCCGCTCTGGGGTTTTGTGCGTGCGTGCTTGCTTGGAATTTCCTGCTCATCCTTTTTTTGCTTGCTCGGCAATTATTTGCATCTCTAATAGGCAAGTGAGGAGAAGCCACCTGCTGATGAAGCAGCCCGCCGCTGCCGCCACCCAGCAGCCACAAAGTTGTCTGAAAAAGCAAATGGCCCTGCATCATCCTCACTGAGGCGTGATGGCTGGCTGCTTGCAGAAAATCCACACCAGTGTGATGCCTATCCGCTCATCTCGTGGGCTGAAGAAAAGTCCAAATGAAATTGCTCTCTGGCCAAGTTAGCTGGAAAATAGCCCGCCCTCAGCGCCGCCACGCAGGAGCGTAGAGAGGCTCTTCAGTTCACAAGAAAGAGGCTCCAGAGCGCCGTCTGTTCCTCAACCTGCTACTTTCCTTTTCACATTCAGATCGCAGTTCAAAGTTTCAAACGATTCTTTGCTGCAATGTTTCACTTTGAAATAAAACTCCAGGAGAGTTAACGCTTCATTGTCTTACTAAATGGAATTTTGATGTCTCAAAAGTACGTATCTGTGAGCACTGAAGAGTTGAGTCCTCATTCTGGCAAAAAAAACAAAAAAACAGTAGCTCGCTCCTGATATTGTGGGGGCAGGAGGCACTATGGAAAGGCCTGGCTGGGGGCTCATGAGCCGGTGCCAGCTCGTGCCCAGTGGAGCGCAGTGAGCCCAGCTGGCTAGCCCAATGACAAATCACGATGTGGATTTTCTCTTCAATACTATTCAGTGATACTTTCTACTGCCACCCAAACGCCTCATCATTTTTGAAGGTGCCACCCACTCGCAAAGCAGTAGAGGACTTATATACACTCCGGAGTTAATTGCTATTTAGCTGCAAGCCTCCAAGTGCTCCACTCCAGAAAGCACCCTGCCCAACCAACCACAAATAATGAAGCAACCTCACAAAATCAAAAAGAAACAAGCTCGAGAATATTACCGACACACAAATCAAAGCCACAAAGTATGAACCGATGTGACTGAACCGTTGGATTGATTTTCGTAGGTCGTACTACTTCATTCATTTGTCTCGGTTTGTATTTTGCAGGGCCCGCCCGACTGAAAGGAGAGCCGTCACCCTGGGGGTGGGAGTCTTGTCTCAAGCCAACGCTCCCCTCCCACTCCTCGCAGTCTCCTGACTGACTTTTGTTTCCCCGTCACCGTCCGAGCAGCGTTCTTCTTCCTACCAGCCGACGCCATTACCGGTACGCCGGCGAAGCCATGGCGGTGCCTTCGGCTCACGAGTTTCATTGGCAGAGCCTGGCCCGACTGCCCAGCGGCCGCGTCTACCACTCTCTCTCCGAGGTGGGAGGGCAGATGTACATGCTGGGGGGCTGCGACGCTGCAGGGAGGCCGTGCGCCACCTTGGAACTCTACTCCCCAGAGGTACAAAACACGACCCAAACTTGACTCCAGGTATTCTTTACGCTCGAGAGAATGCCCCTTGGTATTTTTAGGGCGACCGCTGGATAGGCCTGCCCTCGATGCCCACCCCACGTGCTGGAGCTGCTGTGGCAGTCTTTGGGAAACAGATCCTTGTGGTGGGGGGCGTGGGACAACACCAGAGACCAGTCAAAGTGGTGGAAATGTATAACACAGATGAAGGGAGGTGGAGGAAGAGGAGCGCCCTGCGAGAGGCCCTGATGGGCTTGTCCGTAACTGTAAAAGGTATGATGGATGGAAGCGATTGCTCCGCGGTCCATCGGCCGACCGTGCATGTTTTTGGAAAGTGGAGCACCCGGAGGAAACCCACAATCAAACGAATAAAAAACAAATGGAGGCTGAATCTTGCAGCAAAACAACAACATAGCTCTTGTGGCATTATGTCATGATAGCTCTTTTGCTGACTCTCCAAGGCAAAATTGTACACGTCTGTGTGCACGTAGATGGCCGTGCTCTCGCAGTGGGCGGAATGGGTGCTGACTTGCTCCCTCGTAACATCCTTCAACAGTACGACTTTCGTAAGGATGTGTGGGCTCTACTTCCTCCCATGCCGACCCCGCGCTATGATGCCAACACGCATTTATTGGATCACAAACTCTATGTGGCAGGTACTTTCTAGTACTAGGGATGATGAAGGCAGGCAGGCAGGCAGGCAGGCAGAGAGAGCGCTTGATCACAAATACTGAGATGCTTCTTCTCCAATATTCACGGATTGTCTTTTTTAGGCGGGCGGCAGTGTAAGCGGCCCGTGAAGGCTTTTGAGATGTACGACACGGAGACGCGCTCGTGGACGACGCTCCCCATGCTGTCGTGCAAGCGCTCCTATGCGGGTGTGTTGTGGGACAATGGCGGGAGGCTGTGTTTGCTGGGAGGTCTGCGCCAGGGAGCAGGACATCAGACGTCAAAGTTTACCAACAATGTCCACATTTTTGACTGTAAACAAGGTACAATCAATGTCATCCCCACCTTGTTTCGGCGCTATGTACGTATGTACGTATGTACGTGTGTACGTATGTCCCCGCTTCAGGTATGTGGCTGAAGTCAGATGAGACCGTGTCCTTGAAGAAAAAGAGAGCTGACTTTGTCACGGCTTTGCTGCGTGGACGCATGGTGGTCGCGGGTGGATTAGGTAAGCTTAAAGCCACTCCAGATGTTTGGTGGAATTTGATGTTAAAGCTTGGGTTGTATTTTTATTTGTTTTTAATTCAATTGTTTCGGTTCAAATTCCAACATTGGCCTTCGTATTGTGATCATCTACCGCCATGCATTTTAAGTGAAGCCACTGTGATCAGGTCATGAGCCCTCTGCACTGGACACAGTGGAGGCTTTTCATCCTCTGAAGAAAAAGTGGGAGCCATTGGCTTCCATGATGTTCCCCCGCTGCTCTGCCTCCTCCATCGTCATCAGAGATCGACTTCTAGTCGTGGGTGGAGTCAACCAGGTGCGCTGAATATACCAGGTCTCGTATGTAATGGAGCGGGTTCTGTCATGTTCTCGAAGATATGAATTTAGATGTCGGTTGAAATGCTTGATTGGTCATTTGGAAAGCAAAAACCGTCAGACAGCATCCTTTTCAAAAGACAGAAAATCTATGGAGCATTTATTTTGGACAAAATATCCTCCTCAGTGCAGAGATGAAGTGATAAGGTAGGAGTGAGTGAGTGAGTGTATGGAGCAAGTACGTACGTGGTCCACTCCTGCTGTGTCTGCTATGTATTTTTTAGGATCTGTCTTTATTTGTTGTTTCTAGGTGCCCAGCTCAGCCCATGAGATACTATATGTGAAAGAAGAGGAGTATTTGTAGTCGGATCCAAAATAAATGAAGACATCAGCAGAAATCACACACAAATCACAGTGTACCAGACAACACTGCCCTTTGCTGGGCTTTAGGAATACTGCAGCTATGTACAGTCATGCAGAGGACGGAAGGACGGACGGACGCTTTTGATATGCAAACGTAGCTTTCTGGGGAAATCTTAGTATCGGTTTCTGTACATGTTTTGTTGCTTATGCCTTGTATGGTAGAGATTTTTCCGTCAAAGAAGCTGGCATTATGTTGTTTTTTTTTATACAGCATGTCATGTAGTTTGTACGCAATCCACATTTTAAAGTTGGATAGTATGAGTGCCATATTACAGTAGACTGCTTCAAACGTTCGGTGAACTTTGCATTTGCACCGAAGCTGAAAATTGTCATCAATATTTTGATCCGATCGAAAAAACATGCTATTTTTGCCACATGCACCTCTCGATGCTGAAGCAATGTAGGAAGGTTTTCATCATTTGTGTAAGAAATAAGATTTTGCATTTAGATACAAGGCAATAGGATAAGGGCATATACGTACAGTAAAGTGATTGTACACTTACCACTGAAGCAATACAGCTGTATTTTTCTTTTCTGGTGGACGGAGCAGCATGTCGGTTGACTCGTGGTGTCCATATTAGCAATCCCCTCGGCTTCCGTCACCCATTTGCTGTCGGAGTTTGGAGAGATTGTGGTCAATGAAATGTAAGTCAAATGTTTGTCTGCTGGCAGGGACGGCTCCGTGGATTTGGGGCTCAGCCAAAAGGAAAGGAAACAAAACTGAATGAGATCATGTGTCTTGACCAGGGCTCAGCAACTCTGGCCTGTGTTAAGTGGCGCCCTGCTCCAACATACCTGAAGCTCCATTAAGCCTGATAGGCATGCTGATGAATTGAATCAGGTGTGCTGCATCCAAAACAGGCTGGATAAGGGACTTGGTGAGGCCCGGTCCAAATAAAACAAACTTCTTATGTTTCATTGAACATGGGTTTGCATTTGTGCATAGCAATGGGAAGTTTGGGTGAGCTTGGACTTTTGTACAGTTCACCCTTGAGTGTCTTTTGCACAGAATGAGATTGAAAAGAGTGTGTTGCATCATTGCTCTGCTGTGAATGTTTGCCAAAAGGTCTTATTTGAACGAGACGAACGCTTTCCACTTCACCACTTACATAACTTGTTGCAAGGTGTATTTGTCTCGTCCAATGTTACATGCGTTGTTTTTCTTCAGCGCGCACCCATCTCGCTTGCTCCGTGTCTTCGTTAAGTTGGAAATAGAACTAGCACCCCAAGTGTTTCATTTGCACCAGTTGACAAAAAGCGTTGCGTAGTTGTTGAGAAAATGTTTGTTTAATCAATGAGCATGGCTCATTCAAATTGATGTTGAATCATGCATGCACTTGATTCATTTGCTATCCATCCACCCATGCTTAAGGCTTGAGCGTACGAAACATACAGTACAAGAGCAACTTGATGATCTTTTTCTCCATGCTGCGATGACTTTGCTTGTTCAATGAATGAGCTATGTGCAAGCTGCGCAATGTTACGCTTTACTCACCCATGAATGTTCACTTACAGCATCGCAAAGTTGAACAAGCGAGTTAATTTGTAAAACTCTTTGTTACTTTCTAACACCTTTCTTTTTTTTTTCCACTGGCAATAAGCCGTGTCTTGACCAGCAGCGTGTGGAAAATGAGCAGAACACTTTCACCATTCCAAAAGAAAAACACTTTTGACAAAGATTATTGCACACGTGCTACAGTAGGTGGCAACAAAGTGTGTTCCTCTTCCAGAACTGCGTTTGAATGATGAAATAATGACGCTCGGGACAACCAAGAGGAGGAGAACGGATTGCTCATATTCTCAAAATCGAAGAGGAAGGTTAGAGGAGATCGCTGGTGTTTTTTTTCCCACTCTCTTTTTTGGGTAGCAGCCATTCATCTTGAGCAGAGGGAAGGATTCCAAATCTCCCCCTGGACATTCTTGCGGGCTCAAAGAATCGCCAGGACAGAAGTGGCCCAAAGCTGGCAGCGACTGCCGCTGTGTTGCCAGGAACCGAGCGCAAGATGGTGAGGAGGCCCAGCGCCTTTTTGTCCTTAGTCTCACCTCACTTCCTGGTTTGCGGCTGATCATTAACCAGAAGAAGCAGCCCTCACAATAAGCAGCTTCCTGCGGCCTGCCATGTCATTACATGACCTCTGCGGCACACTTTAACTTTTGCTCGGTTCAAGGCAAACATTAATTGATTCTTAGAGTACATCGATTTCTCCACCGGAACAATGGGATCGGAGTACACACTAATTGCCACCGGGGCAAAGTCGCATGATATTGGAATATGACATGAAGTAAAGAGCTTTCCCTTCGTTTCGCTTTAACTTTTGTTGCTAACCGCAGTTAAATTACTGGCCAAGAAACGATGATGATTTCCTGTGGGCAACGGTGCTCGTGATGTATCCGTGGGTCGCTCCTTTGCTCTCTGATTGGCTAGCTTCGTTCACCACCACCTTGTGATCAAAAATATTTGCGATTCAATTTGATGTGGCCAAAGATGGATCGTTTTCTCTTCAAAACATTTTCAGATACTGACAAGGTGAAAAACAAGAGAAAAATGTCTGCAAAAATGGAATCTTTTCAATATGTATTTATGATTTGAAATCAACCAAAAAAGGAATAAACGCATTTTAACAAACCGATGTTAGGGAAGCAAATATCTTTCATGAATATTCTCACCCAACAGTTTGTAGTCTTTTGACACTTTCCTCTGCTTTCCACACAGAACATGGAAACGGACAAAAAACTCCCTTGATCTCAAGGCCAGAGCATGAATAACTGTACTGCACACACACACTCACACACACTTATGTAAGAAGTTTGTATTTAGTCTGCGAATTGGTTTATTATTAACAAGGATCCATTCAGTCCAGGTACCCAAAGATTCCAAAAGGCTCTGAAGTCAAATTTCAATCTTTTCCACTGACAGTTAATTGAGTTACGTGCCAAGTCAGCAAGCCGTTTAAGCATTAATTTCCAAACCGTGCAGTGGTGTTCATTGCTGGTGAGCCACTGAGATTAGTGTAAGATTTAGACTCTTGTGAGACAAACAGAATGCCGTATTTGTAGTGATGGGGAAAATGAAGCTTCAAATTGGCCTTATGAAGCAGTTGAATTGTTGGACTCCTCTAGATGGCACTGTTGGTTCAATAAAGGGTTTGAAGAACTGCGAGTCAGCCCAATATTAACCAGAGTCCCAGAGTCAAAAAAAAAAAAAAAAAAAGAAAATCACAAAAACTAACTGGTTTATGGAGCACATTTGAAGGCAGACTACATGTCCCTACAATATATCTGTTGCATGATCCAATATTGATTCCAAGTCTGGAATGACCCACTTGAGAAGCCCTTAAGCAGGATTTCAGCAGCGCTGTGCAATAAATGCCCAAGCAGCTTTCTTTTCGCATAGCAGCAGTGGAGACTGACTGACTGACTGACTGCCTGCCTGCCTGCTGCAGCATGGGTGCTTTAGTGGACAATTGTGGAGACGAGTGGAGCAGAACAGAGCAGAGCGGAGCAGAGCAGAGCAGAGTGGAGGGTTGCTAGGCCCGTCCCGTCAGCGAAAAGTGCGGAGGGAGGGCTCGCCTTGTGGCTTCCTGGCCCCCTGCATCGGACGGCTGTATTGCAGATGCGCATCCGAGCAGCCGGGTAGCGGGGGCCAGTGGACGGACGGACTGAGGGACAGACAGACACACAGACAGACGGACAGACAGACGGGTGCGGTACGCCGAGAGGTCGGGATCGAGCCAAGTTGACAGAGTTTAACTATTAACCATCCATGTAACCGTACGCGCCGGCTACACCATACTTAAGGGGTGCACAACGGCACGCGCCTCAGCTCAGCCCAGCTCAGCTCAGCCCAGCTCAGCCCAGCCCGAGCGTGGAAGCAAGCAAGGAAGCGAGGAAGGATATTCATGCAGCCAGACACTTCGCTGGACTCCAACCCGGGTCGTGTCCGGGCCACGGACACGCAAAGGTAACCACTTCGCAGACGTGACGTGCGGTGAGCCGCAAAACAACGTGCGCTTTTTCTCATATGTTTGAACCGCTGACAGTCGCGCAACATTCACTCTGGCGGCGGAATGTGTCATGAGTGGCTGGCCGGCCAGCCGGCCGGCTGGCTGGCTGGCCGGCTGGCCGGCTGGCTGGCTGCAAAGTGTGATCGCCCACCCTCTCGCTATCAGCGTTTTATTCCAACCGCGGTGCCACGTCTGTGCACGCCACCGCGTAAAGCAGTTCAATAGGCATGCTTAGATTGTAGCACTGACTTTCTCTCCCAAGCAAGCAAGCAAGCAAGCAAGCCGGGCTTGGAACAGAAAGCCTCCTGGCCTTGACCAAATGAGGCAAAGAATAGAAGAGGGAGGCTTGCTCTATTCAGTGGTGAGCAGGGAGCACTAATTTACGCCTTTGCCATGTTGGGTTCGCCTGGTGTTGGTCGTGACTACTAAACAGGATGGTTTCAGCAGGGATAAACGCGATGTCGCAACATGCCTGCGCGCGTGCGTGCGTGCGCGCGCGCGCGCGCGGAGAAAAGCTGCGTTATGTCAAGACTGGAAGCTAAGCTGAAATCAAAACTTGTTGTTTTTTCTTCATGTGTCGCTAAGTACCCAGCACAATACGAAAATGGCAGGTGGAATGCGCACCTGCAACTTGCCACATTTGCTGTGCAGTATTGAGTGGTGGCAAAAGTATTCACACGCTCTAATTCAAAGAACGACATCTTTTCATGCTCCCATGGTTTGGTTATGCTTAAACAAAAGCTTTCTTCATTTAAATTATGTCTATGGATCGACCTATTAAGTGAGAAGTATTTTTGATATTTTAATACATGGACGAAATAGTTGTTGAGGAAGAAAGAAATAATTCAAGAAATGTTACTACTACCACTACTAATAATAAATGCAACTTTGATTTGAAAAAAAAGAATGAAAATCAGTCTTTGTTTTTGAATCGTGGTTCAACAGAATTAGTTTAACGATTAAGCTCGTGAAACAGGCCTGGATAAAGAAAAACAAAAAAAAAATGCTTCTCTTAAACTAAAATGATTTTTGTAGCTTTCAGTGAGACTTCCGCACCTCTCAGCGGGTGTTTTGGGAACTCTCTTTTTTCACTCAGTTGACAATATTGCAGTCTAATGTCTCTGAAGGAATTGCACTTTGTCTCCACGTACATACATATTGTGATTAAGGCTCACGCGTCAAGATCATTCTGGCTTTAACAAATGACGACGGTCTCGGACTGGCAGCTGTTTGAATCCGATGCTCAATGTCTAATCAATTGATGTATTTCTTCTCTCAGCTTATGGTCCACTCTGTTTGGAGGAGTCCTTTCCCGTGGCTGGTAATTCAATCTTGGTGCTGCAGACCTTTAAATATCTTCAGTGAAAAGACCTTTCCAGCAGCCACGTGGTGTAAGGTGAGACACTGCCAGCCCCTCGGTTACGTATATTGCAATCAGACCAGCCGGCACTTCAGACGTCCGACCTTTCACGTTTAACTTAAAGCCGGGACTCTTGACCAACGGAGGTTATTGTGGTGAGTCCCTCGGCCAAGCCGTTGAACTGGTATGCTTTGTTGTTTTTCTTGCCAGCCCACAGGGAGCTGCTTGCATTGAATGGAGAACATACTGGTCCTGCTCCCAAAACACCGTCAGGAACACAGGGTGTGCAGACAAACGGATGCATGTGCTTTGCCCCAATTTATTTTCCCCAACAGAGCAATTTCCATTTGGGCTTTGGAGAACCATAACACCGCATTTTTAATGGGCTAAATTACTTGGAGCCATCAGGATCAAAAGCAGGCTCGGGTGGCGCTCCAGCGACTTGAGGCAGACATCGTTTCTCGGTAAGCCCATTGTCTTCCAAAGGCTTCCGCATGGTACTTTGGTCGAAAGAACAAGACAAACTGCCCGACAAAATGTCCTCCGGGGCCGTTGAGATGAAGAAGGAGGGGGGGCCCCTTCCGCCGGCCTTCCTCAACTCCAACTCCACCGTCCACCCGGTGATCTTCACTCAGGCTACTGAGGAAAGGAACCCAGAAAGTGGGAGTGAGTTTGAGCTGAAAGAGGTCACGCAAATGGCCAACGAAACCTCGGAGAATGGAGAACGGCTGGAGATTGTAGTGATGGACTGTCGGGCTAACGCCAAAGGTCAGCGTGAGGAGGATGCTCTCTTGGAGAACGCCAGCCAGAATGAGAGCGATGACACCAGCAACGACCAGAGCCCCGAACCGCCGGCACCCCTCAAAGAAACCTCCTTCTCCATTGGGCTGCAGGTGGTTTTCCCCTTCCTGCTGGCCGGGTTTGGGACAGTGGCGGCGGGAATGGTGCTCGACATAGTCCAGGTGAGTGACGGCACCTTAGGCTCACCGTCCAGTCTGTGTTCAGAGCAAAGCCAATGTTGTGGCCGTGTAGCCGGCCATATGGCCATTTTTGATGCTCTGGAATTTTCATCGAAATAGCTGTCACAGGGTCCAGCAAAGTCGTACGGTAGATCGCACGACTCGATTTGATAGTACGTCTTGGAAGTGTGTGGGTTCCTTCCTCTCAAACGTCAAAATAATCATAGGTCAGAGTTAACTCGAAGCACAACTGGTTGTGCAAGCGGACCGCAAGTATTGCAGCGGGCCGGCCTGCCGGGCCTGTTGCTCAAGCGTTTGAACAAATTGGCGAACGGAGGAATGGCTTCTGTTAACGACGCGATTTGGAGAGTGAGTGCCTGCTACCTTGCGATGATGATCAGGCCATGCTTAACTATGGGAACGATGACTCTTGTTGACATGCAGTCAATATGTATCTGTCTCAAAACCAGAATATTGACGATATTCCGCTTGCTCAAGCAAACAGCCCTAAGGTATGCTTAAATTCTGGCTTCTATAAAGCGGATTCATTCCCCGTAAAATATGCTTATATTCTGGCTTTTATAAACCACACGAATCCCCCCGGGTTGGTTATGGCACCAATATTTGGTCACATAAACGCGTGGCCGAATGTTTCCATTGTCAGGAACACGCAAGGCATCTTGCAGAAAGACGTGTCTTTGATGAAGAGGAGAGAGCAAGCAGCAAACACGACACGTATTTGCCAATTAAACAAAACATGGAATTAGTTCATCAGTAGAAGAGAAAGCATGTGGTAAAAGGTCAGGCTGTAAGAATTCCGATATGGAATCATTATAGTGCATGTTGTCTGAAGAGGACAGAATTTCTAAACCTAGTCAGATAAGAAAAATACATACATACATGTGTGAAAACCTTAAGTAGGGTATCCCGACAATTGTGGAATTCGGAGGTCAAGCATTTTTCACGCTGTCCCATGTTAGGCCCCATGCTGCTGTGGTGTCTCTGTTTTCCAAAACAGCCGCCATTGCTTAAGGGCTGCTTCTTTCCCCTCTGCCTGCCTGCCTGCCTGCCTGCCTGCCTGCCCGCCTGCCTGCCTGCCTGCCTGCCTGGCTGCCTGCCTGCCTGCTTGCCTGCCTGCCATCATACAAGCACTAGTCTCTGTAGTCTCTTCCCTCCATAACATTGTTAACTGCTAACTCAGCTAATCCCCAATGTCCTTTCTAACTAGCTCTCTCTGTCTCTGTCTCTCTCTCTCTCTCTCTCCCTGCCTGCTACATTCCGACTTTGCCTTTCAGCAGGCCTTTGAGAAATGTGACCTTTTACTGTAAGTCACTTTGATTTCCTACAGCACTCACTCACTCACACACATGCAGAGTTTCTGGCATCATTCCCACATGAGCCTGGCCCAGAAAAGAAAGACTGTCCCGAGATGTCTGCGTAGCTCCGCTCGGTGACTTGACTTGGCAGTCGAATGGCCTAAAAGTGTCAGTCTCTCACTGCCATGGCGAGAATCTCAAGACTGAGGTTATACAGGGTTATATATGGCTTTTAAAGGTCGTGTGGTTTCAGTCGTGGGAATGGCAATCTTGAAAGCCTCCTCAACATTTACTAGAAGCGTTCATTTTGCTTCAGCTGTGGCAACTTGAATGCAAAGCATTCTGGCGACGTTGGGGAACGACGCCGGAGTAGATTCGTCATTTCCGGGATTTTGCGCGTATTTCGCGCTCAATAGTCATTGCAGGAGACTTCTGTTGGGCTTTATGTTGCTCAAAATACCTTTCGTCAAACGCATGACCTTCATATTATATTGAACAGGGTGGGAAGCTCATCCGTGAGGGACTCGGAGTCAAGTCGCTTCTCTTCCACGTTGACAGGAGATACGTAAATGAGGTGGCTCGGGCATCGGATTACGTTGCCGGCGGGAGACCCCCGGCCGGGGACGTCTCTCAGCTGCCTCGGGATCCCTCGGGATGAGCTGGACCGAGCTGCATCTTGGTAGCGTCCATGTTTGGAGGGATGGAGTTGCTTTGGTAGTATCGGGTGAATCTCGCGGCATACCGGTGAATGAGTCGGAGCTGCGGCGAGTGCGTGTGAGAAGCACATGATCGTGGTGCCAGCGTTTGGAGCCAGGACGTGGCCAGGATTTTGTCCGGAAGGTGTTGGTCACACAGAGGCCTTGGTAGGAGCGGAGCTCTCCAGGCGCTGCCAGTTGTTGACACTTTTTGGAGTCAAACCCTGCGGGTGGTTTTTGCATCCGCTCACGGCCTACGTTACCCCTATTTACGGGATTAGCCAGCCCACAAATAGAGCAAGAGAGATTGAGGACTGACAAAAGTTAGCGTGTTGTCGTCATCAAAGATCCATATTTGCCGTATGGATTATTTAGTTAAGACAATCGGGCCCCGAAGGCCACGAGCCGTGTGTTTACTTTCATGTGAATGACTCAACGTTAGCTGTTGGATTGGAGAAATGGATGCAAATGGAAGCGGATCCCCAACGGTTAGAAGCATTCACGATGCATGTCGTCATTTGGTCGTGGATGAACCGCAAGTCATGTTCAGTGGTTAATTTGATGAATCAATGAATTGCATCAGAAAACACGTTTCCCATTTCATCGCTTTATTTCAAAAACTTGTTTGACTTTTTCTGTACAAACAATTTGAAATGATTAGGATTCAGTTATCGTTTTAGTTCATAGCCTGCAGATTTTTGTTTTCCAAGGTCAATGCAAATGTATTTTGACAAATAGAATCATGAATCCGCTTTCATGGAGGTTAGAGACTATTAGCTATTGACAGGATGACAATTGACTCATACTATTTACTATTATTAATCTATGATTTCCTTTATTATTCATCGATTCATCGTTGCAACTCGAGATGTTTCATTTTGCCAAGAGCGTTTGAACATATTTTGTGCATTTGTATAAGTCGTGTATAATGAACTTTATAAAAACTCTTCAGTGGGGTCGTATCTAAACCGTATCTTCCATAACTGTAGCAAAGTGAAAGTGAGCCCACGACGGCGCCGAGTTGCGTCAACATTGAGGTTCCTTGAGGTTCAGCTGCCCAATTGGTACAGCAAGTGATCGCAAGTGCAATTCAGTCATGTTACTTAGCCGGGCTACTTGACCCTTGAAAGGATGGCATTCCAGAACTCCTATAGGTCGGGACACTGTGAGACTGGGGTTGTCCTGTCAAGTTCCTAGAACTGAGGAGAGAGAGAGAGAGAGAGAGAGAGAGAGAGCTTCTTTGGCAAAGAGCCCGTTTTGGATGGAGACAACAACATATATCACCACGGGAGAGCCAGCTTGTGAGACACAAGTAGAGTGAGATGGAGTCGGCCTAAAAGCATGTGGCTGTGAAAGAGGAGTGCTCACAGAGGTGGGAGCCAAGTCTTAGCTGGATGGAGCCAGCAAAAGCAGAGTCATGAGTCGTGGAACTGCTAGTCTTTCACTGGCACACCTAAAAGTATCTATCGACGTAATCTACGCAGCTATCCACGTGTCTATCCACGTATCGACGTATCTATCTAGGTATCTATCCATCTAGGTATCTATCCATCTAGGTATCTATCTAGGTATGTATCTACCCATCTTTCGCCGGATCTATCTACGTACCTATCTACGGATCTACGTATCCGTCCATCCGTCTGTCTGCTATATACATATGTACAGTATATATACACTGCATGTAATATGCGTGCGTGGTGTATGGGTAGATCGTGCTCTCACAAAGAAAATAGGAGGTAAAAAGCATTTCAAAGATGACAAATGGTTGGTATGAAGCTTCACTTGACCTTGTCGCTAGAGGTTCAGCATGAAGGGGTCTAAAAGCATGGCCTCAAGGGCCTCACCAGTGTCAAGTCGAGAGACGCACAGAGGAAAAGAATTTGTCAAATAGATGTGCCTGGGTGGCTTGCACATCTGATGTCATTGTGATCATTTCAGCACTGGACCGTGTTTACGGAGGTCTCCGAGGTGTTCATCCTGGTTCCTGCACTACTGGGGCTAAAAGGCAACCTGGAGATGACGCTCGCCTCCAGACTTTCCACAGCAGTAAGTAACGTTTGGCTTTATTTTCCATATTTCTTTCATTCGATCGTTTCCCAAGAGTTGCCTCATTCTGGCAAGCATTCATTTAGGCAAATTGTAAATGGGTGAGGTCACAGGTCATATTGACAAAGTAGTTTGAGAGCAGCCGATAGCAACATTCCTCTTGCTTGTCTGTTTCAATTCAACCAGTTCTACCGTTCATATGGCTTATTGTTGTTTCTTTGATCTCAAATGTGCACGCACATGACAGCTAACTGACGTTACAACCTGACTGGTCAGTTTGGCTTCCCTCTGAGCACTTCTACAATACTGACTCAAATACTTTTCAAGTACATTCCATGAACTCCTAGCCCTATTGTACACATGCACCCTGATCAGAATATGCAGCAACAGAGACAGTACTTTCTTACAACAATGCAAAGAGTTACATGTTTTTCTTTCTATTTTAACCTAACATTCAAGCTTTTTGTAGAGCCCAAAAAGCCAACTGAGAAGTGTGTTCGTCAGTGGATCTCATGACCAAGGCAAGGTTTTGAGCTTGCAACACTGAAACACGATTGTCCGTTTGACATGCTGAGAGGTCAGCGACCTTTCACTATTGCACACCACCACCTCCTTGAAGAGAATTAGAGCAGAATTGCAGCGAAGCAGAGCAATCCTCACATTCTTTCCACTCATGTGTGGGAAACAAGTGACAATGCTGGTTACCTACCTCTGGGTGCAACTGGCATGGCTCAAATGAGTAAGTAGACATTGTAACCAATTGAGGTTTCAATGAAATCCTCAATGTGACGTCTACGTAGTATCTTTCCAGAAGCTGTTGTTAAGCTCTTGAGACAACATTTGCTCAAAGCAGCAACTTGTTAACAATGGGCAAAAAATGAATCTCCTGCATACAGCTGTTGTTGAATCAGCACAACAAAAACAATCCAGACATGAACTACATGAGATGAGGTGCGTGAAATCCAAGCTCTGCTCTTCAAACCTGTTTAAGCCTACAATGCGTCAATCCTCACAAATTGGGCCAGAATTCGGAGCTTGTCTTGATACATTAGTGTCAGCTTTTTATTGGTTGGCTCCAGTGGTTTCTTTCCACGTCACTGCTGATTAAGAGATTAGAACGACTGTAACTTTCCTTGGTATGTTTTAAAAACATCATGGAGGCGGCTTTTGGATTTTTCTTCTACTTGTTATTCGATAGAGACCATATTGCACCTTTTTAAAGGTTTCCGTGAAGCTTTCGGTTCACCTTCTTTCTCACTCAACCTCCCACAGTTGAGGTCTGCAAATGGCTTTGCATTTTTGCATTTGTTCACTGTATGAGTAAGAAAAGGCTACAAAAAGAAATGTTCTGCCTGTCACTTTGTATTTGGAGTTCATTGAAAGTCCCCTGTGCCGATATTTGCCTAATATGTTCTTATCTGTTCCACCTAAGCTTTCTTATCTACCTACATCCCTGGCCGTTTGCCCTCTTTGAGCAACTCTGTGAATGTTACAGCGGGAGGGAGGGAGGGAGGGAGGGAGGGAGGGAGGCCCCGAGGCCCCTATGCACATGGTTGGTGTGCTCAACAGACATGCAGTCCACTTTTAGTTGCATTGCGACGCATCGCGATGCATCGCGTCTTTGACGTAACACTGCTGCACCGCCGCTCGTATTAAAGCCGGTTAACCGATCCACATTTTTCTCCTGCTGTCTATTGGCGTAGCGCGATGGTTAGTACTGTCCGCTCACAGCAGGAAGCTTTTGGGTTCAAACCTGCCCGCTGGGGCCTTTCAGAGTGGAGTTTACATGTTCTCAATGTGCCTGCATGGGTTCGCTCTTTCTCCCACAGACCAAAAACATGCAAGTTTTTACAGGTTGGTTTGACTTTAAAATAGCTTTATGTTGCTTCATGCTCCTTTCTTGGTGGCTGCCATTCTTCTGAGTATAGATTTCCATCACTTGGGCTTCTCCTTTCAGCGATTTACGTATCGTGGCATTGCCTCTTTTGAAATGCAGATTTTTTGTTTCTGTGTGGACACGCATTCCTCAAAACCTAGAAATCATGAAACTAGACCAGCTCCATTTCTGTGTGGGTGGGGCCTTTGGAGTTGGTCTCAAACTGCAGAAACCATCAACTCCTTTGTAGTTTGACTTCATCAAACGTGAGCAGGAGGAAGCCATACCTTTTTGTTTGCTAGATGACACAACAAGCAAAAGGTCAGAGCAGTCGTGTCATACATAGGAACAGACGGATGGAGGTGAAGGATAGGGGCAAACTTTTAAAAGCGGGATGAGCCACGAAATCCACTTGCCATGAAAAGTCACGGCTGACTGTGGCTCCTGCACAGTGGACCACTGTGACCACCAACCAGCCATTGATCCCATTTCTGTGTGCAAGAGAGGAGATGAGATAAGTGGATTGGGCCTGGGTGGGGATCCGAGATCAGAGCATCTTTGTCTGGAAAACTGATCTCTTATTGTTCTGATGGGGCCAAGAGGCAACGCCGGGCACAAGCAGATTCACGTGTGCAAGTGAGAACTAACTGGCTGTGTTTTGTTTTGTTTTGTCTTTCAGGCAAATATTGGTCTGATGGACACCAACAAGGACATGTGGAATATGATCATGGGGAACCTTGCTCTCATCCAGGTATAGAATGTGATGGTTAACACGCATGCTTCTTCTTGGAAGTTGCCATGGCCAGAGATAGCTCACAACTCCTGTTTGTTTTTGCCCGCGCTCATTGAATTGTCGGTTTTGATGCCGATTGGGTTGTTGCAAATATCAACCGACCGTGCAGCTAGGATACATGAGGGCTAATAAGGGCTTGCTTTAACAAAGAGACCATTGTTGGGTGTCAGCCAATTGAAAATCCAATATCTCTTGTATGTCCAACTCTTTTGCCGATTGTGTGCATGTGTTCAGGTCCAGGCCACAGTGGTAGGGTTCCTGGCCTCCATTGCTGCTGTCATCTTTGGTTGGATTCCAGAGGGCCACTTAAGGCTGGGCCATGCAGTGCTGCTTTGTGCCTCCAGTGTCGCCACGGCCTTTATTGCCTCTCTGCTCCTAGGTATGTGAAATGATTTCCCCCCCCCCCCCCCATCTGTAGGCTAATAACAGTTGAATTTCATGTCGCAAGTCATCATTGCACGTACTGACATTTGGACACAGCTTAGAAAATATCACCTTGCTGTTTTCCATCAGAGCGAAACTATTCCACCATATGACTGACAGTATTGATGAATTAGTAACAACAATGAATGTCCACATTCACTTTCAGATGTTAGTTTTGCCTTTGAAACGCATCGGAGGAATGCACTTCGCCTGTTTTCATGGCTTCTGCTAAAGAGGACTTGGAAAAGAGTGTGCCCCTCCCACCCCAAATCAAATAGGAACTGAAAGAGGGTGTGACAAAAGCCTGTCAAACCAGGACTTTTGGTTGTTTATGCTAACTTATTTGAAGTCTAAAATAAATGAGTGTTCTTTCACAAATACAGATATTATCTTCAAATTTGCAGTTGCCGCTGTGAACGTGGCGATACATCCGAAATGTTGTTCGTTTGTCTCCATTCTTTTTGAGGGAGGGGAACGTCGACGTCACGGCAATAAGCAAAAGTGACCGTCTCCGTGCTTCGGCCCACAGGTCTCATCATGATCGGCGTGATCATTGCATCCAGAAAGGTCGGCATCAACCCAGATAATGTGGCCACACCAATTGCTGCCAGCCTCGGAGACCTGATCACCCTGTCCCTGCTGGCTGGCATCTCCACGGGGCTGTACAAGGAACTTGGTAACAAAAGCAAAACTTTAAAGACAACCTACTATTGTAAAGCGAATTTTAGGGTGGACTTCCATTTTACGCTAGGTTCGGACCAAAAAGGAGATGTTGCGTGGCCTTGCGTTTCTCGCATGTTTTTGTTTGCATAGAACTACACAGGGGAAGAGGAGCTCCTCTTTCTCCAATGACAGAAAGAAAGAAATTTGAACGTCATTAGACATTTTGGTTGTTATTGCTAACTGCTGCTTTTGTTGACAGTTTAAACAGTCCCACACATTTATCTGTATTTTCTGAATTATGGGAGACGTTTATACAAAATGTTGCCCCTGCGGTGGGTTGGCTGGTGACCAATTTGGGGTGTAACCTACCCACAGGCCTAAGATAGCGGAGACAGGCTCCAGAAGGCCCGCGGAAAAAACGTTTGGAAGATGAATGAATGAATGAATGAATAAATGAAGCACAAGCAATGTTAATTTCCACGCCTGAAGCAGCGAAAGGCAGGAACAAACAAGTTACAAAGAGAGGTAGCGGGGAGGAAACATTTTGGAAACGTTGACAACGACTCATCAAGTCGAGTCAAATGTCGTATGTACCGTTTTGTCCGCACCATAAGAGCCTTTCATTTTCTCAAAAACCAAAGGTGCACCTTTGAATGAGGTGCGCCTTTTGTGTGGACCAAATTCTAAAATGTCTAAATGTAAATACTACGTAGAGCAAGGCGGTAAACCAATCAGAGGACTATAGGTAATACTCGGCGATTGGGTTTGTGTCATGCCTTCGATTGTTCTCTTCCACTGCGTGTCACCTGACTCCATTTTGTTGCATTAAATGGCACGACACGATGTAATCCTGTCACGTGTTTGCGAAGGGCAAGCCACACGAGGTTTTTATTTGCAAACAATACTGCGCTGAGCTGAATCGTACAGCTATGTTTCAGATGTTGAACGATGCGTGAAAGAACAGGACAAAAGATGTGTCAACTATTTGCCTTCATTGTCGCCACACCCGGCCGGTCTTGTGACGTTATCTCCTCTTCCATCATCTGCTGTCGGCGGACAGATAGGCAGATAGACAGGACAAACACAGCACACCTCTTGGAACAATCAAAAACATTGTGACTCGACTGAGGTGTCACCTCATACGTACCATACCATTGTGTTTACACACGGTCTGACTTGCATAAATCAAAGTTGACACATCCCGGTTTCCAAGTATTTCGACACTGCTGTCCCAGTTCCCATTTCTTTGGAATTGTAGGCACAAACCAAATGAAATGGATGGACTCAATGACAGAATGTGCTCCTCTGATGCAGACTACAACAACTACGCCAATCCTCTGGTGTGCGCCGTGTTTGTGGCCTTGTGTCCGATATGGGTGCTGATAGCCAGGAAGATCCCATCTACTAGGGAAGTCCTCTACTCCGGATGGGAGCCAGTCATCATCGCTATGGCCATTAGCAGGTAGTATGTCCTTCTCTGCTTTACTTTGCGCTAGCCGGCCTGCTACGTCAATACATACGTGTCAAATCATCTGAAATACTTTGCACAGTATTACACAGCTCATTACGCTTTCTCTTCTTTTCGCTCGTATTATGTATTTCATCGTTACTATGTCCGTTCTACTTCCAAAACCCGTGACGGTTAATCGTATCAACTTGCTGTGTTTTAGTGTCGGTGGTCTTATTCTTGACAAGACCGTTACCAACCCAAATTATGCTGGCATGGCTGTCTTCACTCCAGTCATCAACGGTGAGGACTCTGTGCTTGTTGTATTTTAGGTCTTCAGAAATGATCTGAAAAAGCATTGTAGTGACTATGACCTCTTTCCAAATGAGCAAAGGTCAGGAGAGAGGGAGGGAGGGAGGTCAGGAGGGAGGTCAGGAGGGAGGGAGGGCTGCATCGCTGTGGGAGTGGCCAATTTCAGACTTGGCCAATCAAAGCGACTGTGGCACCTGTGGCTGCTCTCAGCTCGTTAGCCGCCCTTTATAAACCAGCACACCTAGCCCTCTGTGTCAGTTTTGTTCTGTCGCACTACTGACATGCTACCTTTCTGTCGCACTACTGACATGCTACCTTTCTGTTGCGTGACCTGTTTGCCGCTACCCTGTACCCTTCAATAAGCCTTTACAAGCTTCATTTGTGGTTGTGGTTGTCAGGTGTGGGAGGTAATCTGGTTGCTGTTCAGGCCAGTCGAATCTCCACCTACCTGCACATGAATGGTATCCCCATGGGGGATCCCAACCCTGCTCCCCGGAACAGAAAGTGCCCCACACCCTGCTCCACTTTCTTCACCTCCAGTACGTTCTCAGTTGATGAATGATCATTGATTTAAAATGCAAAGAATGTGTTTCTTCAAACACAGAGCGAACGCTGCAATTTCCCTAAGTGAATCTACGTAACTGGCTCACTCGTTGCTCCCTAGCTGTGAACTCCCGTTCAGCACGTGTGCTCTTCCTCCTGGTTGCCCCGGGTCACCTGGTTTTCCTCTACACCATCAACTCGCTGCGGGGGGGACACACCACACTAACCCCCGTCTTTATCACCTTCTACATGGGCGCTGCACTGCTGCAGGTAAAAAAAAAAAAAAAACGCATGTTACTCAAGAATTATTGATTCATTTAGGTAGGATTCACTTGGATGTGCCAATATCCATAAGGACCGCCTGGATGACACTAGTGTTGGATGTGCCCAAATCCATAAGGACTGCCTGGAGGGCCCCCGCCCATAGTGTGCTGTGGATTTTCTTGTCAGCCCTCGGCTGATCTTTATTTTATGCTGTAAATAAGTTGAATCAGTCAAATAAGATGACGTTTAAAAAAAAAAAAAAAATGTGGAGAGCAGATGCAGATGCATATGCAATGCATTATTATGGAGTGACGCGAGCTCCTCGTGACCCTTTTACAGTCTATTAGTAACTTCTAGTGGTGGAAAGTTGCTACTACATTCACGCAATGAATTCAATAAAGAAGGCAAGGCGTGTGTGCGGTACAAGATGCTGTGCGTGCATTTAGTGATGTTCCGCAAAGAAATTGGAACGCGCGCATACGTCACGGTGCGGAAGGGCTAAGTCTTTGCGTGTTGACTCGTGTTTGTTTTGTGGCAGGTGATGATCCTGCTCTATCTAGCGGACTGGATGGTCCACTGGATGTGGGGCAGAGGGATGGACCCCGACAACTTCTCTATTCCCTACCTGACCGCTCTGGGTGACCTGCTGGGAACCGGCTTCCTCGCCCTCTGCTTCCACATGCACTTTTTCATTGGTGACCGAGACTCCGATTTGGGAAACTGAGTGGGTTCCCTTCCTTCCTTCCTTCCTTCCTTCCTTCCTTCCTTCCTTCCTTCCTTCCTTGCACACATCAACACTAATGATGGAAAACTGGATGTTTCCTATGAAAGGGCTAATCCCTTGGAGGGAGGCTGCTGATTAAAAAATACATGCTATCGTGCTCCGGTTTACAATAATGACTGTGTGCACTGCGGACACATTGGAAACTCTTTTTGTCTCTTTCAGCCCCACAGACTGATAAGAGAGTCAGTCACCTGACTCTTTATTACTGTATGATTGTAAATGATGATGATTATTATTGTTATTATGGGGGCAAAAAATCAGCTTGATGTAAATTGATATCAATTCTATTTTGAAAGGCTTTTCCTCATTATTTTCAATGGGGGATCATGCCAAGAAATCAGTTTTACATGATCATCTGCAAAAGAAAAGAGCAAAACATATAAATAAAAAAACCCTAACAAGCCAATATTCCTTAATCACCAAGTGCTTTGTTTTAAAATTCTGTGAAATCATTGAAATGCAATTGTACGTATCGTAGTGCTTTAGCAGAGTGCATACGGCTGGCTACTTAAGCTACTATACTTTGTTCTGTTTTAGCTTCATTTTATGACAGCAGATGTAACTGTCATTCATATTTCTTTCCACAGCAAAATAAATCGCGGTTTAATTCCGTTTTGTAAAAAGTGGACCGTCAGTCCGTAGGATCACAATGTTTGTTCGTTGGCTGTTCTCAAAACAAGGCGGCTCATACCTAATTCTCTTTCCATTAATATTTGACATAAAGACAACCCAGGTATTGTGAAGAGAAACAGCAAAACAATTTGCCAACTGCGCCCTAAAGCAGGCCAGTTGTCACACTTTCAGTCGTAGACAAGACACTTGAGACACACACTGTCCAGTCCAGCCCAGCTCAGCTCAGCCCAGCTCACTAAACCTTCATGTCCTCACACATTACCATGGCTGTGCTTGTAAGAATTCATGCACGATGGCAATTTTGTTTTATTATTCTTTGTATTTTGGATCCCCGCTTCATTGATAAGGCCAGCCTTCATCATTACTGGGGGCCTGGTCCATTAGCTAAAACAGCACCAAAGACTTACCATCAGTCCTCATAGAGCCAATATGAAACGGCTGCTTCCAGGAAGTTCACGTCTTCTATTTGATTTTAGCTCCAGTATATCCATGTTGTTATGTCGTGTTCTTGACATATGTTGTGGTACGTACATAAAGTCAGGAGGTTTTTCGAGACCAGCAAAGCATTTAATGGATGTCAGTTAAGTGTATACTTGTTTTTCCTCTGCCTACGCTAAATAGCAACATTTGGATTTTCTCAAACGGGAATGAAGAAGTCAGTGGACTTTCAGTTTGAAGAATAATGTTCAGCCACAACTGTTGGCAAAATTGGAGAGAACATCCTGAGTGGCCCAAAATGAATCAAATTGAGCGGCAAACTTCTAACTGCCCCAATTTCCATCTCAATCTCTTTGTTTTTGTGATAGTGAATATAAAGAATGAAATGCAGTTTATGATGAGAAAGTAAAGTGGCATTTTGACCAATTGCAAAAAGTCCAGATGTTTTGACTAAAACTCACATGAGATGCTTGAATTATTTGCCTCTTCTCAGACTTCTGTCTTATCTCAAAGGGGCCAGAAGCACAATCCATGTGCAGTGCACATCCTATGAATGTGAAAATATCCACTGTCAATCTTTTATTTGGGGAGAAAGTGTATGGTGGTTTTTTTTTCCTTTTAACATAATCATTTGAACTCTCCTTGGTGATTTCTGTCACAAATGAGATTTTGAAGAAAAGAAACCTTTGTAAAGATGCAATTTCTCAAAAGCCGGGCCACAACACAAAGTACTGTAATTTGCTAATTTGACGTTAGAGAGCGCTAGAGATCCCCCCCTCCGTTCAAAATTACCTTGAGGAACATTATTTTTAGGGTTTAACTGCAATTTGTCTATCCATACATCTGTTCAGTTCTCCTTTTTTTTTTTCTTTGCTAACGCTTCTTACTGACCAGGTGGCCAGCCTATTCTTCTAGCCTATGTTAATGGAGAGTTGTGAATACTTCTATAAGAGGGCAGATAATGGTTTTGTCTATTTATTATTAGAAGCACACAAAGCAATTTGTACATACTATATTTATTCTATATATAAGATTGTTTATTTTGTCCTGTCATTGTGCCTCTGTTACCTTGTCACCCTGGTGTCACCTGTTTTTTCCTTCTTTTTCACATTTTTATTTTCCTTTTTTTTTTTTTTTTTTTGCAAATGGCCATTAGTTGTGTTTGTTTGGCTGCTTGCCACAGCCGTGGTGAAATGTTTGCATAGTGCCTAATAATGACCCAAAATGGCCTTAACTTCTATGAGAGCCAAGCTCAACTAAGAGTAACCAATCAAAAGCTTAGCGCCTTAAATTAGTCAATGATTTACAATTCCTTGATTGTGACATGCATTGTAATGTAATACGGTAACTTAGCTGTAGTGGGGGACTGGAAGCATTGCTTACATGCCATGCACAAACACCTCAGCAGTTTGGCGATGCATTTTGTCAAGGGCCTGGGAAGGACAAAAGAACGATTTTGTCTGTCAAACACCAGGAAGCCTCAAAAAGTGCAGTGTTGCATGTTGTGCAATGTAAAAGAGCCAACCAAAACCCACGTACTGCCTTTTTAACCTCAGCGCTGCAACCCTGTTGAACTCACAAGGAACCAGATGGGCTCCCGGGCTATTGCTATCCACGTCTTTGCTGCATACGAGGCTAAATTGTAAAAAAAAAAATAATAATAATAATATGAGATTTAGGGGTGGCATGTATATTCACACCAGGGCTAAAGCTTGTGGGTTTCCTGTGGGTTCTTTCCTGACTTGCTGGGAATAAACGACTGTCTTGTTTCATACCAGTCGACTGTGTCAACTGTCTGGTCTTTTCTTATAGATTTCATCACAGACAAGCTACCTTTTACAACCGAACCACTCAGAAAGGTCCAAAAAAAATCTGGTGATTAACTAGAAAAATGATTGCAAATATCTGGTAAGAATTAAAACAATTCTTCACTTTTTTTTTTAAAATGATACAAGAAAATTTGTATTAGGCCCAAAACTGCTATTGTTGTAGGATTTAGCCACAACCCGTGTTTTGAATTAAGTTGAACATTTATTAGTCACAGTGATTTTATGTTGGGAATGCATCACAAATATAGCAACGTTCAAAAACACTTTTCTGTCATTGACTCATCCACTGTTCTTACACGTTACGTACTGCTAGAAAATGGACACACACAATTCACTTGTGTACATTAACACGATTGATATGGAATGAGCTTCAAATCAACGTAGCAAAACAATTTCAAACCTTGGTTGGGGGCGTTGTCTCCAAGTGGAGCAACTTTTATACAGTACTGAGGAAAGTACTTTGTGTACAGTCGAAAGTGAGAGGAGCCGCCTCCGCCTCCATTGGTTGGGACTCAAGTTGGCTGTGCTCACTTCCACGACGGCGCGAATGCCCCTTCCTAACTCGAGAAAATGCCGATAGGAAGAAAACTCAACATTGTATATGGATTTGATAACATTTACGTTGCTGCAAAAGCAGAAGAGGAAAAAACAAGTTCATCTTAATTAGCAGGAGATGACCAGCGGGCTGCTGTGCTGCTGCTGCTGCTGCTGCTGCTGCTGCTGCTGCTGCTGCTACTGCTGCTGCTGCTGCTGCTGCTACTGCTGCTGCTGCTGCTGCTGCTACTGCTGCTGCTGCTGCTGCTGCTGCTACTGCTTGTTTGATGCCCTGACGATTTGCCTTCCCTCCCTCTCGCTTCCTTTGGCCTCGCCTTCTTCCCTAATATGATCAGTGGAGGATAACCGCACATAGAGGGCATCAGCGACCTGCAATACCTGGGATGGACCTAGACAGAGAAAAGAGAAAATTAACAAGAAAGAAAGAAAACAATATTGGCAGAATATTGTGTACCATCTCCATGAGTGCACATATCTAGAGTATCCATCATGATGCTTCCCAGCTCCCGGCGGGATAAATTCTACACAGACAAGAAATATGTTCATATGATGAAGTTTCGTACTCATAATACCAAGTGGAGGTGTGGCGGTGAGATTGACCTTATTGCGTAACTCCAGAAGTAACATAAGGGCATCTCTGAACTTTCCTTCCGTCAAAGACACATTCTCCCTTCTCTCTGCCCTTTCCTCCTTTTGATCCGGCCTCTAAAAAGGAGCAATATTGCAAAGGATATCAAAACGATATGCCATTATTTGGCTGGGACGAAGAATATGCAGGTAACTTTTTTCTTCCTTGAAAGGTTTCCACAATAACAGCTTGTGGAATGGCCATAGCGAGGCTGTTTTTCTCGTCGACTTCACCCACTTTGTCCTCAGAGCCTTGGCTGCTTGCCGCTTGCTTTTGTCCCTTCCAGGTGCAGCATCTGATGTTGCCTTTAGAATCCGTGCTGTCGTGCAGGTGCCCCTTCAACAAGACCAGGTGACTGGATGAAAACCTGGCAGAAGAGGAACGTTTTTGGAACCACAGCAATGATGACAATGTTTGCTTTGGACGCTAAGAATGAGCTAACCCTTTGGGCCATCCGTGCCATGGCCTGACGTGCTGCTTGACCTCAGATAGGCAGCGTTGTCCTTCGTCAGCTGCCTCCTCTTCATCAGAGGCAGCTCTTCCCTCGACCGCTCTCTGCAGACACTCGGCATCTGCAAACACACCAACTGGTTGCTTGAGATGTACAGCACGACGAAACAAGTGAAACCTTGGACGTTTGAATGAATGGGTCTCAGATTTGGATGTAAAACCCGGCAAGTCCAAATTTGTGAAGGAATCTATCAAAGTGGCTTTTACATCTTGTTTGATGACAAAAGTCAGCTCTATTTCTTATTCATCAGTCCCTCACCTGTCTTACTGCCTAATTCTTCTCCTTTTGGAAGACAACTGCAGCCGGATCTGAAGGAAAAAAAGAGAAAAATACTTTTTTCTCACTCACAGTGATATTTGAGATCACGCTCAAGTTTAACGCTGAAAGTTGGCCGCTGGTCACTTTGATGATGTCAACTGTGGTCCTATTTATGAACGGAATGTGATGACATCTACCCCCACGCCCACAAAGCTGGCAGTACCTTGGCCTGCACCTGCATCAAATCCACCCAAATGCGTCACGACTCCGACCGGCTTTGAGCTGCTCGAATATTTAGTCTCGGTTTGGCCACCAAATGGTCACGCGTCAAACCAAACGCCTTCGGTCCGCAGCACGCTCAAGGAGCCTTGCGCTAGCATGACAACCGAGATGCCGTGTCAACGTACCTGTACTGCTGCAGTTCATTCTCCAGCTGGCTGATCTTGGACTGGAGTTGTGGCACAGATTGGGCTTGTTCCTGAATCCTTCGCACCCGCTCCAGGCCCAAGCTCAAAGCCTCCCTGGCTTCCTCCGCTCGCCGCCTGGTGGAGGTCACGCACACCATGCATGGCATGTGAATCAATCAGCTGAGCATTTGATTGAAGCCAAAGCCAACCTAATGTGGATGTTCTCCCTCCTGAGCGCAGACTCCACCCCTTGAAGCTTGCTCACTTCCTGGTATGCCCATCGCAGCTCCTCCTCTAGACGTTGGTTGAACTTGATGGCCTCCTCCAGCTGTCCGTCACGTGAGGAGCGGATCAGCTGCAACTCTCTTAAAAGCGGGTCCCTCATGTCCCATTTTCTGCCAAACCTCCTCCCAGCATTTCCTCCAGCAACACTGAGCTGTCCTTTAATCCGCCGTGTGGGGACCAATTTGCCTTGGATGAGGGAAACGGAAGTTGTGCGCGCCGAAACGCCGACGGGAGCCGCCGACTGCGAGCGTCCCCTCTCTCGTCTCAGAGCCACTTCCAGGGCCAAGCAGCGAGCGTCGCTACCTTGCAGCGCCGATCGGAGGTCCTCCACCAACTCCCTCAGCGCTGCTAACTCGTCTGAGGAAATGGAGGAAGAGGGAAAAGAGAGCAAGGGAACTGATGAGCATAGGCTCTTGCTGAAAATGACCTTTGTATTCGGCTGCCGCTGTCGCCACTTTCAAATCTAACCTTCAGAACACGAAGAAGCGTGCTCTTGGGGCTTTTCCATGCAATTTGTCGTCAACACTAAGTTTCGTAGCGATCCGTTGCAGGAGCAATATTGTATGAAATGACAGATTATTATCATCGAGAGAATACCATTAGATACTGTGTGAGGGGGAGACTAGATATTTGACCTATCCAAAAAACTGTGTGAGGGGGAGACTAGATATTTGACCTATCCAAAAAACTGTAGGTCTATGTGTGGGCAGGGGGGGTGTCAGCGGTCCCTCGACATGCCCTCAGATCTACGGCCCTGAAACAGATGCCGTTTTTGGCTTGGTCGATTTAACAGAATGTCAAATGTACAAATGAACAAAGAGGGGGTGGCTCGACATGCTCAACTCCGCGTACCCGAAGAAGTCTCGTCAGCAGTTCGGCCAGCTGCGGATCTGTTGTGATTCCTTGTTAGATCAAAAGTGACCAATTTTCTCCTTCTCACACGAGGCCACCGAAGCCTGATGTGTCTCTCCACCAGCTCCGTCTCCTCGGTAACGGGCAGTCGCCACACACACTCCCCGGGCCCGGAGGACGAGCCTCTTGGCGCAGAGCGCACGCGAAAGAAGCCGCACAGACGCGAATGAAAGTCCTTGAAAGTCATCTGACAAGGCAGCCCGGCGCATACGTCTCTGAACTCTTCCTCGTCTTCGTTGCCTTCTGCAGCAGCAGCAGCAGCAGCAACAGCAGTAGCAGCAGCCCCGGTTCCTTGAATGCTCTTCTGGGCTCCGCTGACACCGAGCACGGCGCAGAGGGTGCTGAAGTCCTCCGCCGACACGCAATCGTCCCGGTTGGGATAGGCAAGATGGTGGAAGACCTCTTGCAAGTACTGGTCTATTCCGGTGGCCAGAACGACGATCTCGTTCTCCACGCCGGGATCGGGGCAGTGATGGTGGGCCAAGGCGCTCCGGAGCCACTCGCTCCTCCGCGCTGCTCTCGGCCAAGGCTGGACGTGCTTCCAAGCTAAAGCTGTGCGCTCCATGATGGCACATTCACTTGTACTATTTGGCACACTCTTTCTCTTTAGTTCTTTCCCAGTCTAGCGAATCCCGATCTGCTCCCTAGGAGAGAAAACAAAGTCCCATTCAAGCCTGACTCCACCCTCCGATGCAAATTCTCGGCGATGCGCTCTCTCTCTCTTTGACTACCACCCACCACTAAGGTGCCGCACGGGACGGGACAGGACGGGACGGGACGGGGGCGGTTGGATTCACCTTTATGGATTGATTTGGGCTTTGTCCTGGGAGTTTAGAGCAAGCCCTCTGGGCATTCAGTTCATGTCCTAGTTGTGCGCTGAATTGTTTTCCGTCCATGCGTACGTAACAGGACGACTGCTAGTAGAGTGAATTGACTCTGTTTTTCTAACTATTGACTTTCTATTTCAGTAAGATACACACACAAGTATACTAGTTCACAAGTGCGTGCTCCCAGTAGTGACATATACATATAATGTATCTATTGCCTTACTGGTAGTCCGGGGGACGACTTTTTTGAAATGTGTCTTTTGAACTTTCATGGATTCAATTGTAGCAATGACACACAAATCCAAAATAGAACACTTGCTGTCAGTTTGTTCCGTGGCTGAGGTGGAAGAGAAACTTGGAATGGCATCAGCAGGCTCCCTCCCTTTCAAAGTCAATGTGTGTGTGTGTGTGTGTGTGTGAACTCTTAGTGGAAATACCTGACCTCATCACTTGTCATTTGTTTGACAGCCAAAGCAAAGATTGCCTTGAGACACTCACCTGGGCATGACTAGGCCGCGTGCGCCATGCATGTTGCATCACATGCATGTTGCATCACATGCATTCCACTTTATGGACTATATTACAGTGTCACTAAAAAATGCGATTAGATATGTTCAAAAGAAAGGGGGGAGCAAGTGATACTTTCCAAGTATGAGAATTATGCAAATACTCAGATGTTCCAGAAATGATCTTCCTCAAAACTTGGAATCTGAAGCTTTTTTCCAACATTCCAAACAATGAAAAAAGGAAAGGAGGTTTCAGATGCAATCAAAAAAGACTGTAGATCAACAAAAACATGTCTTTCAGCTACTTTTAAGTGAAAACAATACAAGTATACTCGAGTCATTCTTCAGATCCATCTTGGTTACAGATGGCCATTTCCCAGCGGACATTCTGCAAGCGTGCAGTCTGGCCAACATGCATATAGTACGAAACCTCATCCACCCACCAGGAATAATCGAATCCCCTTTGGACATGAAAAGGAAATAATACTTTTCAGATCTGCTCAAAATGAGTCTTCAAGTTTCAGTATGTGGGTGGGTGGGTGGAACTTGCCTCTGCTGTAACTTATGAAATACACAGGGAGTGGATTTCCACCCTTTCGTTCGGATGACATGCTTCCTTATGTAGTCCCTGATTGAATATGTGTGTGTGCATGTGTGGAAAATGGTAAGCAGCAGGCCCTTGTGTTGTTCTCCTGACCTGTCTGTCATCTGCTGCCTGCATGGGGTGAAAGGACCTAATCCAAAATTGAAAGGATGGGAGCGTGGAAGGGGCAATAAATAAAAAGGAGGTTGGGGAGCTATTTGAGTGTGCCCAAGTGGCCGCTTCTTCACCTTTGGGAGGAGGAGTGACGCCGCCCGCACTACATTATAGATAAGGCAGGCCTTCGGGCTTTGTGTTGGCTGCCGTACGCTCTTCTGAAGCTCTTCCGCTTTCCGGACTGTGCCACCGACTGCCATGATTCTGTGCCCGTCCGGTAACACCGGTTTATGACATACAAAAACAAAGGACAAGCGTGAGCCTGGCTTGGACGCAGGTCGCTGCCCTCCCCCAACCTGGAGGTGGGGCTCCGTTGCACCCAGCAGAGCACAGCCCCAAATTGCAACCCTTACCACATGTGGGAGGCCAAAGGGGCGAGCGAGCGAGCGAGCGAGCACGCGCAAGCCGCATGCGTGGGTTTACTTATTGCCCCAGCAGTATATTGTGCTTCTTCACAAATTCCAGAGGCTCCACTTAAGCACATCCAGCAATCGATTTGATCTTCTAAAATGCAGCATATATATGTTATGTTCTCAGCCCCTCTTCAACCTTGGGAGAAAGAACAACATCCTGAACAACACCCTCTTAAATAGGTGTGCCTGATAATAATCACTCTTCACGTGTTAAGTTGCCCGAGTCTGCCTACACACTCAGCTTGCAATCAGTGATAGATGAGGAGTGTGTCAACAGGACTTTTGACATGACAAATTAGGCTCAAATGGAAGTTGGCTAGTAAGAGTTCAGCGCGTCAACAGAGATGTGATTTATGATCCGGTGAGTGTGTGCGGGTTAAAGATGATGCTAATTTCCTCATTCCTCAGATAGCCAGATCAACACGTGGACCTCTCAGCTGTCCAGGATGCGTACCTGAAAAGCGCCATGCAATTAGAAACATTTGCCTTTCCACGAGACTTGCAATGAGGTTCGTTAGAGCGAGCAAAGAGCCTGGATGAAGTTTTTGGAGAGCAGATGAGGCATGTGGCTACATGTAGCAAGCTCCCACATTGAGCCTGCCTGGGTGTGACGAAACACTAATATACGTATGTCTCTGTGTCTTTCCATATTTGTCCATTTTGGATAATTCTAGTGCTTGCATCAGGGGCTAATATAATTGTTTGGATGTTCCAGCTTAGGTTGTCACTTTGTTCCTCCTTCCACATGCTTCTCTTGGCACATTGTGTTCTCCAGGTCAAAAGTATCCAAGTTGTTTTTCATAGCAGTATCTGTTCACTTCAAAAGACTTCATTCAATCATATTCATTGTCATCAACGTAAGAATGTGGTGGTCGCAGTCCCAAAAGAAGGATTCTATTTCGCCTACCGTCGGTGAAAACTCACTCAACAAACAGTATGTTGACATTTTTTGAATTCACTTTTTTGTGTCTCAATGACCTTTTCATCAGAAACTAGCAATGCTATTTGTATGTCGCAGAGGAACCATGCCTCGATGCATTTATGCAACTCGTTTCACAGTGGCAATCCTCGTCATCGTGCAGTCACATTGCAAATGAAAATAAATCTTGATGTTGAAAAGAAATAGGAATATACAGTAACTGCAATGAATACAGTTTGTCAGAGTTTGGCTGCTATAGGACAAAGCCGCATCTGGCACCCTACTTGTATAAATAAAGCTGTGCAAACCAGTGAAAGCAAGAATATGGGGGGCACTGGGCCCCCAAAAGCTTCAGCTGACTCCTTGACAACCTGCTGAGTAACATGGCTTACAACGTGTGTGTGTGTGTGTGTGTGTGTCTTCACACACAATCACAAAATCAACAACTCAAGTACAAAGACTTGAGCCCTGAGCAATCCCCACACATACATTGAATTGAAATACTACAGTCCTACCATCAATACTGAAACCAAGCAATAACTTGCAACTCAGCTATTGTTGCACTCAATTTAGCATGACTTGTCTTGATCAAATAAACTTTGAATTTATTTTGGAACAGCTGTTGAAAAAAAATCTGCATATAAGACAGCACTAAAAGTCTTATTGACAAGTTTGATTGTACAGTGTGGAGCATGAAAGCATCCACATATTTGAAGTGATTACCAAATTGATATACATGATGGAATTTCACATTCAAGCCCATTTCTAATTCAAAATGTCTACTTTTGAAATTGCTGCAATGTCAGTAATTTGAGGTTGGTAATTACAGGGCTACATTTAGGCCTGAAAGTAACAAACCCTATGCTATCACTTTACTGCCTCCATCTGTCCGACAGTTGGAGGTACAATAGGGAGGCTGTGGCGACCTCTAACGGGAAGAAAAATGGACTGCAGTGTATTTCCATTCGTCAAACTTCGGGCCGCTTCGTGAAAAGAATGGGCGTGCTCGGCCGTGTCGTCTCAAATGGCGGTACAATCGGATGATGCCAAATGGGCGGGGACATGCAGGAGGAAGCGTTAACAGTGCTCCTGCTCCTGCTGCTGCTGCTGCTGCTGCTTCTGACAGCCTCTCGGAACCGACCGACCGACCCGCCGGCCGGCGTCGTATATCTTCTCTGCAAAGGCAGTGCACAGTGCAGAGACGCCTTTCATCCCACGTCGTCACAGCGACAACACTTTCCCACTTTGCCCCCCGCAGCATCAAAGAAGACGAACGAACGGACGGACGGACGGACGAACGGACGGCACATCTCGTTAAACGCGTTGACTTGGCGACACTTGTATGCTCCACTTCCTCCGAATCGCTCACAACAACCAACTCGGGGACGGAGATCAGACGGTGGGATGGAAACGCAGATCCATGTGCCTGTCGGTTCGCCGGTTATACCAAAGATTCACGTTTTTGTAGACGAGCACAACGTGACGGAAGGAGCATTGAAGATCATTAAAGAGCTGAGACCGGCGTGGGACACGAGCCGTGTCAAGACCAAGGTACAAAATGTCAACTGAGAAGCTAGCAATGGGCTGGCCGGCGGCCGGTTGCCGGCTGCCTGCCTGCCTGCCTGCTGGCTGTATGCTAGGCTCAAACTCATATTGACAGTACCCTACTGTGTTTGTGCATCACAAGGGACAAACAGGGGAGAGAGAAAAAAGACATTCCTCTGTTTTCTTACCACACTACTTTAGCCTTTTTGTCAAGGGCAAACACCAAAAGTCCAACAAATCACACCGGGAGACTCCCTGTACTCCATAGCTGCAAAGTAGTTTTGGTTGTACAACATTGATGCTTGTTTCCCTAAAGGGTGTAGTTGCAAATATATTTCAGCACATTCTCGACTAACTCCATTTGATGCAAAAATACAAGCCATTTGACTGAAAGGATTCAATGCAAAGGCTCGTCTTGAGAAGCTTGAGCTCCAGTATGCAGGGAATCTATCTTCCAAACCCGATCTGCATTATTTGTATCATGGATGAGCACAGTCCAAGACCCACCAAATATTCAGCAGCAATTTTGGTAGAAACATTCTGTTCAAATGCCATTCCATTCCAACCTGATTGATGTTGATTGAATAGTGTGCTAGCGTCGACTGTCCAAACGACATTCCTGGCTGATTGCACAAGTTATCAAAGTAAGTGAAGAGAAAACAAGTGGACAATATGAGTTCATGGACGTATGCACCAAAATATCTTCTACTTATAAGAATGAGTATATAACAAATCGGATATTTATAAATAAAAGTTGTTTGTCGATAGGGTTACCTCGGCGCTTTTCTAAGTAGCTTGGGTGACCTTTAAGCGTATTGATGTATTTTGCCGGAAGTCGTTTTGTACAACCGTGGGAGATAATTGTTCAAATGAAAATGGCCCACTGACATGTCCACGTCAAAACCTTGTTACAAGGCAAAAGCCGTCTATCTTTTCTATCACTTTGTGAGAGGCGGATCGGCAGGCCAGGCGGACCGGTCGCCAGGGCACACATGAGCTCCGCCACGTGAACGAACCAAGCTTGGCTCAATGTTTACGTCCGTCTGCTTCCAAAGTTGCTCCACCAACAGCTTCCGTCCGTCCGTTCTCACCACCGCCGCGCCACGTGAACCAGGCTGGGCTCAATGTTTACGTCTGTCTGCTTCCAAAGTTGCTGTCTATGGACGTATGGGTCACCGGTGTTAGCGGCGTATTGTGTGGCAGGTGGAAGGGATCAGTCATGTAGTAGACAACAGTGTTTTTGCCAGTGTGTCGGCAGTCATAACAAGGATGGCCACACGCCCACCTTTGTGATGGACCACGTGTGGAATGCCAGATATGCGTCAGTGACCACCTGACCACCGTGTCTGTGTCATTGTGTTGACTGCAGTTGAGCGTATTGCCCCACTTACTTCAATCTCCATTGTGCGATGGAAAAAAAACAACGAAAACCAACTGTTGTACTCGTGTTGTAATTGAGAGTCTAGAAAACCAGCCAGCCCATGTTTTCTTTCTTTCTTTCTTTCTTTCTTTTTTCAGTTCTTCACTGAAGGAACAACCAACAAACTGGTGGGCTGCTATGTGGAGGAAAGTCCCGAACATGTGGTCTTGGTGCGTGTTTATGGGAACAAGACGGAGCTGATTGTGGACAGAGACAATGAGCTTAAAAGCTTTCAGGTACATCCACGTCATGTTTGAATGTTGTTAGCATGGCTATTGTTCCACTTGATGTTTTCGTTTTCTCCTTCAGGTGCTGCACGCCAACGGTTGCGCTCCCCGTCTTTACTGCACATTTCAAAATGGCATATGTTACGAATACATGCAGGGGGAAGCGCTTGGGCCCCAAGACGTCAGGGATCCTTCCTTGCTCAGGTGGGAACCAGCTACCCATAGCCACAATATTGACAGCATGTAAATGTGGCTATTTGCCCTCCCTCGCTCCCGCAGACTGATAGCCAGAGAGATGGCTCAGATCCACGCCATTCACGCGCATAACGGATGCGTCCCCAAACCCAACCTCTGGATTAAGATGCAAAAATATTTCTCCCTTGTGGCGACAGAGTTCACAGAACAAGCTTCAAACATCAGGTGAGATGTTGCTTTCGTTAGTCCGTCTTACTTGAAGGATTTTGCTTGGAGATTGTTTGAGCACCGCTCTCGTCTCAAGTTTCATTCATGCAATATGTTTTAACGTCTGTCGGATGTTGCGATGCAGTAATTGCTAAACCATCTGAATCTTTTTTTTTGTACTAGTGAGATAAAAATAAACAGCTGGTGCCTAATCGTTTGAGCAAATGTTTCGGACTTGTCTGGACGCTTCCACAGATGACAAGAAAGAAGCAGCAAAGTTCCAAGGAGGACTTGCATGATCAACTCCTCATCACACAAATGTCATTGGCTTGGCTGAAGTTCTAATGAAGCCCTGAATTGACACAATGACTTGCTTGTTTTATGTTTATGGCTTTCTACATGCAAATATTGACTGTGATTTCAACAAAAGCATTAGCCTAGGTCAATATTAGACGAGCAGCCTTTTACCGTGCATAAAGCTATAGGTTATGCAAGCACCGGGACGTCGTCGTAAAGCAAAGACCTCCTGTACTCCATCCTTGTTTATTCCTTTGACTTTGTCGTCCTCCATTGCTGTGACATTGTCAACTCGTTGTGATGAGTAGCTCAAGTGGCAAATCTGAATTTCTTCTCATCAATTTAGAATCCAAAAAGAAGTGCCCAGCAAGGAAGTGCTGGAGCAGGAGATGGTGTGGATGAAGGAGCATCTCTCCACCCTGGGATCGCCTGTGGTGCTTTGCCACAATGACCTGCTCTGCAAGAACATCATACACAACAGCAAAGAGGGTCCATACTACACTTTGTGTAGTTGTGTCATTTAATATATCAATATAATATCAACGTTTAAGCTATTTGATATTTCTATTTAAGACGGGTGCTTTGCAATAAACCCACCAACTTATAGTTGGAGTATGTATATTAATTATGCCACCAATGTACTGATCTCACCCACTTAACGTCACGTTAGCCTGAACGACCTCACGTTTGCAAAAATGCACTGACGGCCTTCTTCTTCTTCTCCTCGTGTCTTTCAGCTCATGTTCGCTTCATAGACTACGAATACTCCAGTTACAACTACCAGGCGTTTGACATTGGCAACCACTTTAACGAATTTGCAGGTTGGTGACCTTTTCCATCCAGGTTCAATGGGCTGGGTCGAAATCTTTTGGGCATATGCTCCTTCTCCTCATTTCACGGAGATGTCTGATGCCGTTGCTACGTGTCATCAACTGTCTGCGTGGCTGAATCTCTATGCTCTTCACCAATGTCCATTTTAGTGGGCAGCTGTGCGGTTGCCGGGCAGGCGTCATAATGCCGGTGGAAATTTTTTCCTCGAGGGTGACACGGCGGCCCAATTCAAATCCACTTGTTTAAGCGTGCCTTTCGAAAGATAGCCCACGCAAACAACCAACGGCATGGATCGTGATGGAGCAACGGTGCATGCGTGATAAGAGTCTGCTTTGATTTTGTGATGAGGCATGGCCGATCTGGACTATGGGCTGTACCCGAGTCGGGAGATGCAGATGGACTGGCTCAGATTCTACCTGCAAGCCTTTAAGCTTTTCACTAAGAAAACAGAAGAGGTCAGCGCTAAAGAACTGGAGACGCTCTATGTGCAGGTCAACAAGTTTGCTCTGGTAAGGAAGCAAATCGCCATTGGTAAAAGGCACTGTGACGTCGCTGAACCTGACCTTGTCTCTTTGAAGGCTTCTCACTTCTTTTGGGGTTTCTGGGCCCTCATTCAAGCTAAATACTCCTCCATCGACTTTGACTTCCTCGGGTAAGTGGCGGTGTGCGCTTCAGAAAATGTACACAATCGAAAGGAAGGCAACTTCAAGCTCTTTGCTTCTCTCAGGTACGCTGTGTTGCGTTTCAACCAATACTTTAAGATCAAACCCACGGTGATGGCCTTGCAGATTCCAGAGTGACCCGAAACGGAGGGAGGCAGCAGTGGCAGTTGTTGAGTCGGGGCCAACCATGATTTGGACCACCGATTTTTGTTTTTTCTCCTCATGGCACTTTGCCCGAAAGACTTGATTCCTCCCTCCCCGAATGTAGCTCAATATTTGTCTCTCTTACTTGTCTTACAAAGACTGGAGGTCTTGCTTCCAGGCAGCTGAGCTCTCGCGTGATCTTTTGACTTAATTCCTCTGAATCAGTGCCTCAGCAGCCATTAAGAAGAAGTGCTTAGGTGGACCAATCAACATTTGTCAGATTGTGCATTTGACACCATTCCTTCCTTTGGTTACCGCCGGTCTGGTGCTAAAATTCCGCTAATCCACCACCGCTACTTGTCCATGTACCGAATGTGAACGTGCAATGTTGGGAGATGTGCAAAATGGAAAAGCTTTTCAATGCCTCGACGCAATCAAGGAGGGAAAACATCTGTTCATTTATTGGAAGACTCGTGTAACATCTCTGGTCAAGCAACTGCGTTGACTGTGCAATGACGCTGCTGTATGAAGTTCGATGGGATCTGACCTTAAACCGCTTTCTCCCCCCCCCCCGCCACCATCTTGACTTTTATGGTCACACCGAGCCGCTTGGTTGAACATTCCTTCTGAACGTTTCAGACCATGGAAAATCACCACCGCCTCGGCTCCCTCGCAACACGAGGCTCAGAAAAGGTCCTTGTGACTTGAATACTTTGATGCAAACCGTTTCAGCTTTATTTTTAAAGCACACTATCTGTGCTAAGTCAGCATTTTTAAAGGCATTCATTCATTCATGTTGCACTGCCTCCAGATGGACCACAAAGAGCAAGCAAGGTGTTTGTTGCAAATGACTAAATGTAGGGAAGGCTCTCGCTTTATGCCAACACTGAGATCTGCTCTTATTCCCCCCGCCCCCGCCCCCTTTTAAATGAACGACTGTATTGTCAATGTACGTAGTTAAATGGGCAGTTGAGGTTTGTGCACTGATAAGAGTTTTGGTTTAGGTTCAACATGTTGGCCACACATACTAAAAGTAAGTTAACATTGCAACTGACAATGAATCAAACAGTTGTTCTTTTGAGTGCTGACTCAGGGGACAAATTCTAAAAGCGGAATACTGTTAACGTGTGCATTTGATTTGTCTTATTTATTGTATTGAAATCCTACTGAAACGCGTGGTGTGCTTGCAAACGCTTTGTTTGAGGTTCTGATGTGATGTCAGACTTGACATCATGAAAGAATCATGAAGGATTCTTTCTTTTTCCTTTCTACTGACTTTTTCCCAATGGTTGGTCACCTTGACAAGTACAGATTCATTGACAGTGACAAATGATGTAAAGATGAAGGGTGTAAATAGTCTTATACTGTAAAATGTTTGTGTACATTGATTCTTTACACCTTTGTGGGACTTGCAAGATCTATTTAACATTTATTGGCTGTTGCTTAATAAAATGCATAGAATTAAAAACGACATGCAGGTTGATGGTGTCATAAATTACAAAATCCACACACATACTTGTGTGTGTGTGTGTTCCTGTCCCTTTGCTGCCTCTATATGTTGCCACCGGGCTGAGGAAAAAATCAGGGATATCACGTATAGAAAAACGGGAGCGTCTCCAGTAGTTTGAGTCATTGCAGAAAGGAGCAACTATCACTTAGAGTCAGATATGAGAAACAGTGGTGTGGACAGCAAGATAAAGTCGCCACAAATGGAATCATTTTGATACCACGACAGTTGTGCAAATGGTTGCACCCTTGAGCAATTGAAACCCTAATTTGAAAGCCTGACCCTAGTTTGAAAGCCTGACCCTAGTTTGAAAGCCTAAGCCCAGTTTGATTTGCTATGATATGATCAGCTGTACTAGAGAAAGTCAAATCTCAAAGAGCCTGCGTTGAAGCAGCCAGCAGTGGCCTTCTCTCATTCCTCCTCTAGAGGTGTGTCTGGTTCGACAAGTTCTTGTGGGAATCTTTTCAGCTGGAACTCTGCCAGCTGGAATGCAAAGATTCTACAATTGTTACACAATGATCGGCAGGCGTTACCCCGCCTCGAGCGCAAACTCAACTCGGATAAGTTCCGCTCGAGCAAAATGCGTCTTTTATTTCCTTTTTATTTTCGAAAAGGATAAAACCTGACAAAACACAAATGTACACTTTTAAATTACACAACCTTTTATAAAACAAAATTATTATTATCATCATGATTATTATTATAAAAAGTATCTTTCTGTATTTACATCAGCAGGGGTAAAGATCAGTGCCTCACCAATATGTCTCTAGGTCAATAAGAGTGGGTGGGGATGTCCATCTCTTCTCAGTGCAGCATCCTCAACATAGAGGTTTCACCATTTTGATGAGTCAAGGCGGAATTTGGCCAAAGGGAAATTCAATCCAGGCTCATTCCTATGTTGGGCAATTAGAATATGCAAAAGAATGCATGTGTCCAGCAATGTGTTTGTTTTCCATCACATTCACACCAACTACTATTTATGGACAATCAGAAACTGGGAAAACTCTTACAGCAAAGACGCAATACAGAAAAATGGTAGGAATAGCAAAAGTCCACATTTGGTTTCCAGCATAAGTCAACGAACGGTATCATGTCTCCAATGGGATTTCATAACCATCCATCTATTTTCTATCTTCTTATTATGAGCTGGAGCCTATCCCAGTTGACCCACGGCACAGTTGGACAAAAAACGTAATCACAGCCATGGATCATTTAGAGGCTTCGATTGAGCTAACGTATTTGGGAGTGTGGGAAGAAGCCAGAGGATCTGGACAACACGCAGGGAGGTCTGAGCCAAGATTCAAACGCATCATAGTCAAACAGATGCCGGCCAACGTAACAGCTTTGGACAAAATGTGGGCGTAACACCAATATGTAATCCTACCAAAAAGGAATTACAAACAAATAAGACGGAATCTGTCACTGAGCAAAACTTGGACAAGGACACGCCTGAAAAAGAAAGTGCAGATGATTGCACCGGAATGCCATCATTTCACATATGTACAGCCGCCGAACAAAATGAAGAGCCCACCCTTGTTTCTTCAGTTCATTTTTAAAGCATTGCACAGCTAAAGGTACATTTTTGGGACCAATAGAACAAAAAAAAAACAGCTCCTGACAGTTGAATTGAAGAACTGATTGAGACATTTTCCACGTTTTTTTGATAATGACCAAAATGACTTCTCATGAAGTAGCTTGCCAAGATGCTGCTTTAAGGCACATTTTATTTTCTATCCGTTTGTCATTTGAAATACAAAGAACTGAAGCAAAAAGGTGGTCTTTTCATGGTTTCCGCAACTCTATAGATCGATTTTGGTGAAGTATCTGACCAAAGACGCACACATCCAGAATAGACACAGCAAACGTATACCAAACAGTCAAACATTCATCAAAGTCAACACAGAGGTAAAAGGAAAATACACAAAGCCAAGTTGTGCACGCTATGCGTGACGCAACAGACCAAATTGTTCAAATCGGGTCATTTGAAAGAAACACGAGCAAGAAGAAGGCTTTGTCTATGTTGTGCCAACCAAACCGAATCAGCAGGAGGCAGTGCTGGTGTACAAATGAGTCACGTCTTATCAAAAGCGCATGGCGTGTCTTTTCCCTGTAGCATCCGTCCATCCATCCATCCATCCATCCATCCATCCATCCATCCATCCATCCATCCATCCATCCATCCATCCATCCATCCATCCATCCATCCCTCCACCCATCCACCCATCCATCCATCCATCCATCCATCCACCCACCACCTTCCTTGAACCAACAACATGGGAGCAAGACAAGACTGCAACTTGCCTATATCAATGAAAGTCTTTGTTGACATGAAATGAGTGCGATAAGAGCTTGCCTTTCTGTCCATTGGATGTGCTAATGCGGCTTCCTAAAATTCAGTGACTTCTTTTATTTCCAGTTCCTTCGGAATTCAATCCGTCAGGAGCAAAAGTTCCCTCTCACTCGGATCCCCTCTGTCACTTTCCTCTCCTTCGCTGTACGGTGCCTGCTGTCGTTGTCTGTCCGTCTGTCTCAGAGGGGAGGCTGCGGGCGGGCCCTCCACTCCATGGGATGCCGACGGAGGTTGCGGCAGGTAATGATCCAGGAGGGAGGAGTGAAAGGACATGGACGACACGGAGACAGAGCCGCCGCCTCCGCCACCCGCCGGGTACAAGGCGTCGTTGTGAGAGTAGTGGATGTTCTGTGGTTCTGTTGGACTACATAGACCACAAAAAAACCAATCACTTCTTTGGAGAAAAAAAAAAATGGAATGCTTTGGATGTAAACGATTTTTCCTCCTGTGACGTGATAGGAGGAATGACCAAATTGGTGTCTGGCAATGATGAAGGTCATTACTAATGTCTTTTCTCCTTGGCATTGTGTGAGCGCACACCCAAATGCACGCCTGCAGTCCCTAAAATTTCAAATGCAAACCTAAATGATGCTATGTGGAGCAAAATGTGACAACAATCTACATACATACATAGGCCGGTTTCAAATTGTGAGGTGAATTTGCGAAGCGCCTGACCAATGTCGTCCTTCCTTCCCGTCATGGGCCGGATACTCGTTTTTTTTTTAATGACGTATCCTTCTTTTTTCGGCTGCTCCCGTTAGGGGGCGCCACAGCAGATCAATTGTTTCCATGTCACTCTGTCCAACCGGCCACTGCGATTTAGTAGTACTCGATAGCACAAATGATGGTATTTCTACCTCCTGGCGTAGGTTGTTCTCTGTTCCTGTCGCCGGTTCTTCATCATGGCTTTGTATTCACCCACCCGCAGCCTCCTCCCCTCCACGATACAGGTGCGCTTGGGCCGGGGTTTGTACTTGTAGTCCGGGTAGCGCTCCAGGTGCTGCCTGCTGAGTCTGGCCTGCTCTTCATAGTAGGGCTGTTTCTCCTGGTTGGACATGGACTTCCACCTGGAGCCTAGAGTGGGCAGGAGTGACGACGTTTCAAGCGACTCGCTCGGGTTCCTACTTTTCGACAAACGTAACGATTGGATACTCACCCAGGATCTTGCTAATGGAGGAGTTGTGCATATCGGGAAAGGCCTGCAAGATTCTCCTGCGCTCATCCTTGGCCCAAACCATGAAGGCGTTCATGGGTCTCTTGATGTGGCCTGAGGACGGAAGGGGGCGGGCTTCGGAGTAGCTGCCTGGGACCTGCATGGCACCTGCAACCGTAGACAAATCAAGTTCACGCAATACAATAGGTCTGGCACGATGGGATGTTCAAACTATTTTGCATTTCTGTCACCGTCACATTGATGAGGTCACCAATGTTCCTGTCGCGCCGGTTCGGTTCCACTTACTCTCAGAGTCACTGCTGAGGTGGTCGTCAGCGGCCAGCAACGCGTGGCGCTCGTCGCCTCGCTCGGAGTGAACGCTGCCCTCGCCGCAAGGAGGATAGTTGCGCTCCTGGCGAGAAAAGTCACAAACTTGGAATTGTGATCGTCGTACCGAAGAAAATAGGTGAGCTGCTCGAAGGCCGTGCGTGCGTGCGTGCTCAAGGCGTAGCGCGGACAGCCAGCTATTTTAGCGAACAGAATGTACGGCAGAAAGAGAATGAGGACAAAGAAATGGTGTTTATTGTCGGAGGGAGGGAGGGAGGGAGGGAAGAGAGGTAGGCGAAGGAGACCAGGGCGTTAGGAATGTGACCGGCAGCTCACATTGATGAACATTTTATTCCCATTGCACAGTAAAAAAAAAAAACAGTCCAGTGATTTTGGACATTTCGAGGCAAGGTGGAGCTGGATCTACAATGTTACAGTAGACAAAGGAGGAGGCAGGTGGCTACGTCAATGGCACGCACACACACAACCCTTTGTGGTATTGTGCAACAGCTGTGGCCTGAGTGCCACACTCGGACGGACCAGCACGCCACGCCATGCCATGCCGCGCCACGCCACGCCAGCCACCTCACAGACTAGAATAGAAGTTTTACACGTGGCCTTCAAATAGTGCGCTGCGCTGGGCTGCGCTGGTGGATGCAAAAGGGGCTGCTTAGAGATGAAGTCGCGTTTCAAAAAAAACAAATGATAAGTGGCGGTTTGATGCTGAGGATGGCGTCAAGAAAACGAGAGGTTTACAATATTTGGAGATTGGCTGACCACTTTTCTGCTGGTGTCTGTTTCTTTCTCTCGCTCGTGCACTCCAGCGTTGTGACTCCTCAGTAGCTGCTGGGCATCATGAATGGCCTGGGTGACCACATCACTGTCTCGGAGTAAAGCTGAGCCAAACGAGAGAGAGAGAGCGAGAGAGAATGTTTTCGTTAAAAGGCTTCAATCTACTCATCATTTTTGCTACAATGTGAAATGATGCGATTGAGCGCAGCTCACTGAGGGTGGAGTGTGGCGGGCTGCTTGATGCCTCCTTTGGCAGATCCCTGTGTTTGTACGTGCTGTGCATCCCCACATATGCCATCTCCATACATTTTGGACTGGGGGCTTTTCCAGCCTTGGACGTCAGGTTCAAGGGCTGACCGGCTTCCTAAAAAGGAAGAGCCGGATGGAGTCAACGGTGCGAGAAATGAACGTCAAAAAAAATGGTCGGTCGCAGGAGCTTGCTTTGCCACCGGGACAAAGCCTGGTGCGCCCGCCCGCCTTGTGCACCTGCTCTCCTCCTTGTCTCCTTTTCCCTTTCCCGAAATAAAGAGCCCCCGTTGCACACGGTTGCCCTGCCTCGTCCGTGACAGCTATGTGTCAAGCAAGCATGTCTGAGCCTATCTGTCACGCCCTTTGTAACATCTTGTACTTGTCTTTTGTTTAACGAGGTCCGGGAATCAACTTGAGAACGTGTCTTGCCCACAAACGCAAATGAACAAAAGACAGCAGGGTGTGGTGTGTTTGACAATTTCTATACCTGTAGAGCAGGGGTGTCAAACTCATTTTTTTTCGAAGGCCGCATTGTAGTCATAGCTTCTTTCGGAGGGCCATTATGGCTGTCAACCCAAATCGATGTATGAGCACCTCATATGATATACAGTCAAAGGTACAAAACAAATAACTTCTTTTCAAATCAGATGAGTAAAAACTGCTCAAATGTTTCAACAAAAAAAGGATATGATTAAAAGTGAAGACAATTTGCAATTCTAGTCATGACACACGAGTTGGATGCACAATTTGTCTTCAAATGATGTGGGCCTTGAGTTTGACACCTGTGCTGTAGATGCTGTCACACTATCTGGATGCACAGTGTAATAATGCTGACTTTTAATCATTCATTGCTTCCTCAATGATATTTCTACCTTAAATATGACTTTTCAGATGAAAAAAAACCAAGCTATAAATCATAAAAGTATATTTGAAATGAAGAGAAAGAGCAGCAATTTGAACACGATGATACCTGTCGGAAGGAACCGGCGCTCCTCTTGGCAGGTGTGGACAGCAACTGCATGGGATAGTCTACAGCTGAAAAAGAAATGACAGTTTTACATGGACGGAAAAAAAAAGAAACAGATTCAAATTCAAATAGAGTGGGGGCCGCAAAGCCATGTCGTTGGCATATTTAGTATTTGCCTTTTGTGACACATCACCTGTTAAGCGCTTTCGCCATCTCTCGATTCCAAAAATGGCTAAATATGGTGGTACAGTGCAACATATTTCATCTGAAATGTTTGGTAAGATGAAGACAGCATTGACTAACTTGGCTTGCATGGGATGGGCTGCAAGGGCAAGCTTATCTGTGGCTCAGAGGGCACTGAAAGGTTCTGGGCGTTGGGGTGGAAAGCGGGGATCATCACGTAGGGCATGTTGACCTGCTGGGGGAAGGGAGGGAGGACAAATTCAACTTACAATGTCACAAGAAAAAGCACGACAAATGGAAAGAAAGTCTGGTTGCAATGGCCAATGAGTCCAATGCACCAACAGTTTTGAACATGGGAAGGAAAGTTTCCAAATTCAGCTGACCTGAATCTGCTGCTGAAGAAGGTTGATCTTGTGCTGCTGCTGGATCAGCTGCTGTTGTTGCTTAGCAATCTGAGACACAATCCATGTGTTTGAAACACACATATGGCATTGTAGTATGTGCTATGCAGGATCAAGATCAGGATCAGGATCCGCATCAGGTGCTCAAAGTGTGCCAATAAGTATCCCTACCTGTTCTTGCTGTTGCCGGGCCAGCTCCATTTGCTGCTGCTGTTTTTCCAGAAGCAAGGCAGCCATGTTCCTCTGCTCAGAGTGGGCACCCAGGAGTTGTTCCCTCAGTCCACTCAGCTGGTTGATCATCATCAACAACTGAAGTTCTTTCTCCGCCAGAGACTCTGGGTTTCCTGCCGGTTGATTCAAGCAAAACAGGTCGGGAGGGAGCTCATTGACCTTTCTGGACCTGGGTTAGACATGTCTGCACACAACTGACACAAGCTGTATGGAGTCACTCGTGGACTGATTTGTGTCTGATCAAACTGCTTAGTGGGGACCAAAGACCTTTCAAGAGTTTGGACCCACCTTCCTTGGATTGTCCTTTTGACGGATCCTGCATCTTGACTGTCAGCGGGCTTTGTACGTGTGGCAACTCCTTACCCGGAGAATCCTCCTGACAAGAGGCCACACGCGCACAACTTCAACAAATACAGAGTCAATTTGCTCAATAGAACTAAACGTTTTGCGCTGTTTTGAAATAAATTCCCCGGTGTGTTAGTCAGACTTCCCGTCCCGACAAAGGCAATCTACGTAGCTCCAGCCTTGCCCTAGTGGGTGTGACTGACATTTGCCATTTGTATTGCATGGGTGTGTGCGTGTACAACCGATTGTGCTCCACATACATAGGATTCTACCTAGCAACAAGTGGCTGTGTATACAGTAAGTGCAATGTTGCTTGGTGAAACAATCGGAGCAAATTTGTGCCTGCTCAACACTTCCACATTGTCAGCCGTGTTCCATGAATGAATGTGTTGACTTTATACCACAAAGCGACACTCCAAGTTGCTTCCAAAAAACACAACTTTCATATACAAACGTGCTATCAATGGACCATTTTGCTGTGCCTACAAATATTGCTCAATGAAATGGCCAGTCTGCATTCAAGTTTCTATTTGCTGACTTACCAAAGGCGAACAGGAGAGCGGCGGCGTAAGCTGACGGGCCACCAGAGGCTGATTCCCCAGCCAGTCGCGAGAGGGGGACATCTTGAGAGTAGCTTGAGCGTTGGCAAGGCCGCTTTCTCTGGCAATCTCCTCTTGTTCCACTTTGACACATGTCATGCTGCCGTCCACGTCGCAGAGGAGGCGCAGCCCGAGCGCTGGAGGGCTGGGCTCAGCCATTCCTTTCAGACAATAACACACCATTAACTGTCACACTTGTGACTGAATGGCCTTATGATTCATTGATGCGCCTAGTTTTCCTTGATAACATCTTGACAAATACATTTGACACCCGGGAAGTTTCGCTCGTTGTGTTCATTTCGAGATCCGTTTCACGTCGAGTGACAGAGCAGCTACTCCAATCCAAGTACGTGCTTAGGAGTGCATCACTATTTTATGGATGGCAACTCACTGTTGAAGTCCCGGTTGAGGGTTCATGGACGGTTTTTTTGCGAAAAGACTGAAAGTTTGCGTGATAATCACAGAGAACACACCTCAGTGCAGGGCTTGCAATCAACCACCGAGTGAGAACATTTGAACCGACCGACCGGTGTGTCCATTTATGGCCATACGTTTACAATTGCCACTTCTGCAACTGGGCGAAAGAAAAAACAGAGCAGACAGCAGAACAAAACAAACTGAACACACAGGGGCAAAAAGTGCACGTATATATATATAAAGAGGCAGAAAAAAAGCCATTGTTGGAGCTGCGGAACAAAGGAAGCGAGGACAATGAGGGAGAGACAGACAAAAGCCGCCGGCCGTAGGAAACGGGCCGGATAACAATGCCAGCGGAATGTGCCGACCGACTCGGGAACACGGCAAAAAATGCTAAGCGTTCTGCAGAAACACAATGATGATTGGAGCCCCTCCTTCTCCAAAACAGCATTGTGAAGTTGAACAAAGCCACCTGTCTGCCTGCCTGCCTGCCTGCCTGCCTGCCTTTCAGACTAGTACAAATATACATACACTAACTATTCTTTGTCAACAATATGATACGAACTAAAGTAGCACATATAGCACATTGATTACTCTTGAGTGGTTTCCTAGGATTGATGAGAACTTCAAAATGAGGTTGCTGTTTTGTATTATTGAAAGCCAAGAGCTGCATAAGTTTGAGATAAAAAAAAAAAAAAAGAAAATCGTCAGAATGAATCTTTCTTCACACAAATGATAAATGATAATCAAAGGGATCTGTCGTCAAAGAGCCATCTCTTTCCTGACATTTTTATCCGGTTGGCTTCTATTCAAGTGCGCCTTGTTTTGGTGTGTGTGCTGCTACTTTGACTTTTTAATGGTGTAAAAGCCCCACTATCTTGTCTATTCAATCATTTCTTGAAAGCACACCAAAGAAAAAAATGTTTGTACAAATTGTAGAATGGACTGGACTCTCAGCAATTCTAGCATACGTCTTATTGTTTGTCTGTCATCCTGTTAGCCGCATTACTTCAAAAAGTCGCTTCACCGACCGTAATTGTTCCAAACGTGAAAATTGAGTATCAGTATGCGTAGCATATCTGTGTGTGTATGTGTGTGTGTGTTCTGAAACTAAACCATGAAATCATTCGAGCAACAAGAGCTTGACAGAACACTAAAACGAGCCGCAGGTTGAGCAAACTACAGATGCACCTGCGTGTTGTAAGCGTTGTTCTGGCTAAGTAAAGAGCGTTGACGATGAAAACAATGTTTAGCCAAGAAATACACGTCAGCCTTTTGTGCTTAAGCTGATGTATTGATTGTGCAATGTGCTGAATGAAGGGCAATGTGCTTTGTCCCACGCTGATACTAGTTATTCCTGGGTCTTCACCAAGTCTGACGAGTAGAGCTGTCACACGTGGTGTTCACACGCTCCTGTGTCATCCGGCGACTGTGCAATGCTATGCGCACAATTTCACTTGTTGACAGCCAGGAATGTGTCAAGGTGAATTTGTAAAACAATACCTTCAACTGCAACAATGCAAGCCGAGGTTACTTCCACGTGGCTTGAAACATTCAGCATAGATAGATAGATGGATAGATGGATAGATGGATAGATAGATAGATAGATAGATAGATAGATAGATAGATAGATAGATAGATAGATAGATAGATAGATAGATAGATAGATAGATAGATAGATAGATAGATAGATAGATAGATAGATAGATAGATAGATAGATAGATAGATAGATAGATAGATAGATAGATAGATAGATAGATAGATAGATAGATAGATAGATAGATAGATAGATAGATAGATGGATGGATGGATGGATGGATGGATATCTGCAGCTGAGCACACCCGAGTGGAACCTGATCTTGACATACGTATACAGTGCGTTTGGCACCATTATAAATAGAGTTGCCATTTTACACCTTTCATTTTGATTGAACGTGATTTGTTGTTTTTCACTTTGCACAGGCAGAAGCCTTGTCACGTCTCGTCCCCAACTGCTCCACTATGTGTCTGTTGTCTTGGTTTCTGTCTGTGTGCTCGCCCCTCCCCTCCCCTCCTGTGTGCGCATGATCAGTGTGATTATTCCCACCTGCCTCTCTCTCGTTACCTGTCGTGTATAAAAGTCCTGTCTGCCTGCCCCTCACTCCGGGTCGGATCATTGTTAACGTCATGATGTCTTTTTGGTTCCAGTTGCTGTCATCGGTAATGTCACCCGGTCATTTTGTTTCACGTCTTTTCCGGTCAGTCTTGTTGTTAGGTTTTGTTAATGAGTCATGTGGGTTGCCGAGTCTGTTAGTTTGCCTTTTTGAGTTCACCAATAAACCAAGCTGGTCCAAGCTGCACTTGGTCATCCTGCTCCATGCTCCACCCGACCGTGACAAGCCTGACACAAAAGCCATGTTGAGCTTCAAAGCGGACTTGGAAAAGCTACTCGGAGCATTGTCTTATCAAGCAGATATACACAAATGCCAAAGGACAGTTAGCAGTATGAGCAATCAAATTGTGATGTTGTGCAAAACAAGAACTATATCCTGGCAATTTACTTTGGTTGGCCAGTAGGCGGGGGACACCCTCAATTGATTCATTGGAATTCCACGCTACTTGATTTCATATTGTTTCATATGACATTGTGTGTTGTGCATACTGTTTCATATGTTGCCCATTGCAGTCTGGCAGCCCTCACATTTTGCCAAACTAGCTTTTAATTGGATGTGCTTCCATTTTCCCCAAAATTCCAATCCCAATGTGGCAGCAAGCGCACCAAATGGTCCAGGGTTGCGGCGCTGATGGCCTCTGGAGTTAACACTTGTTTTTTCATCTCACTCAGACACATCCACTAAGCACAACAATGACATGCAGTCATTAAGGCTTTAAGCCTTTGCACCACAAGGAAGTGACGCTGATATAAATAAACAGCTTAGTGGGGAAACATACACAGTATCAGATTTCAAGTTTTAAAAAGCTTGTTGTTGGGCTTCATATGAACTGGGGATGGCAGAGCAAAAGCCAGCCATTGCTTGGAGCATTGAAAGCATCCTCTCGTCAAACGCTTTTACAAGTTACAAGTCGTAACACGTCAAACTTCCCCCCCCCCCCATGGGAGTCATCCCGGCAGTTGCCCTCCCTTTCTTGTACATCGACCGTCTCCGCACACAGCCATGCAACTTGTTGGAATTACATTGTCTCCTTTCAAGTGCCTGAGGCGGAAAAGCACAATGGAAAGTGAGAGAGAGCCAAGTGGCAGATTTAACTAACTGTTGATGTGGTAGCTAGGTAGGTGCACGTGGTAGTAAACAAACAGAATGACAGGCTACGGCCTTTCATACGACCTCACAGACTTCTGGACCAATTTGCTTTGGAGTGACACGTCAAAAACGTCCACAGTCACTGCCCGAAGTCAGCTGGGATGGATAGATGGATGGATGGATAGATGGATGGATGGATGGACGGACGGATGTTGGAAAATGGTGAGTAAAAAGCTCGCTCGCCCGCCCGCCCGCACGCCCGCCCAGTCTTCTTGCCTCATTAGAGAATGAGCTCTCCAGGCTGGAGACACAAAAGCCTCCCACTCTTCACCCTTCCATTCCCCCTCTTCCTCTGTTCTCCTGGCCTTTTGATGTCAAGGGTACTGAAGCATTGAGGACAGTCCAAAGAATCAAGTCATCAAGAACAGATGCTCACTATTTCAATTTGTGTACATGGAGAAAATATCAAACCTTGATAATCCGCCTGGATCAAACAAAAACTAGTGATGGGAACTTCCCTCACCGGGTCCAGGTGCCACCTACCCTCCTAACAATCATTATCATTCAGCTCAATCTTGGCACGGTTGAGCACGCCAAGGCAAGAGCCTTTGGCCGAGGGCCCCGTCCGTCCGTCCGTCCATCCGTCCGTCCACACCAGAGACGGAGGAAAAGCCACTGCCATCTTTGCGTGGCCCGTCCTTTTTGCAAAACTTCTCATCCTCCAGCTTCCGGGCATCCGTCCGAAAAAATCATTCTAATTACGTCAATATGTCCGTCAAATGCGGTGGAGGAACATTTTGTCAAAAAGAGCCAAGTTGGATGTCTCGCTGAAAAGGAGACCGTATACTGTGTCCAGTCAAAATAGGCCTCTTCCTCCATCATTGAGACATCATCATCATCACTCACTTGATCTTTTTTTCGGAGGCATAGGTTCTTTCTCTCCCTGAAGCCCCTCCAAACACACATTCACACAGACTGTCCATAAAACAGGTCGTCTATTGTGATAGCTAGCAAGACGTTACTGTGGCATTTATAGAAGAAGGGTTGAGGAGGAAGACGGGAGGGAGGAGACAAAACACGCTCCCAATAAAGAGAAAGGGAAGAAAGGATGTGTATGAAGGCCACTTTTTTTTTAACTTACTTTACAAAAGGCGCCCCCCCCCCGCCCCCTCCTCAACCATCCCACCCACCCTTTCCACGCTGGGCTCCTTGAGGGTAGCACACACAAAGAAAGCCTGACTCTCACAATGTGCTCCCTTCTTCAGCCCGGCACACTTTATATCCTCACTACATTCACCCTTTCTTCTGAAGAGCAGCCACGTGTGTGTGTGTGTGTGTGTGTGTGTGTGTGTGTGTGTGTGTGTGTGTGTGCGTGCGTGCGTGCGTGCGTGCGTGCGTGCGTGCGTGCGTGCGTGCGTGCGTGCGTGCGTGCGTGCGTGCGTGCGTGCGTGCGTGCACATTTTATGGCATTCCAAATAAGTGTGGTGGGGGTCTGTGTTTGTCGAGGGTCTTACAGGGCAAGGAGCCAAGGCTGTCACTATGGAAACGCCTTTGAGCACAACAGGTGATTCAACTGCGGCGGGCCTGTTCATCTCCACGGTGAGAAGCGACAGGAGACCATTAGTCTTTGTGTGCGGGTTCATATAACTATATATATATGCTGCAAACAAGTTTGTGGCACAGTTCTTAACCAGCGCCAATAAGCCAGAGATCATGCCTGAAGTTGCTCACTGACCACCTTATTAATGGCACACCCTTTGCTTTGCTTTTTGCTTTGCTTTGCACGCATGCTGTGCCCACAGACTCACATTGACTGAAATAGGTTAGGCATCTTCAATCTCACATTTACGATTAGGATGAACATTTGACTTTACTTGCAAGCGTTATTAACAGGGACAAAGTGCTTCAATTAAATGAGATGGAGAATTCAAATGTATGCATCAGATATGGGCCCAAACTCAATAGCTACATATAAAGTGGGAAGAGCTGGTTCATTTTATGTTTCTTTGTCTTCTTGACGGCAGCACATTTGCAATATTTGATATGTTTGAAAGAATTGAATGTCTGGCTTTTTGAAATGTTTTGGGCAACATGAAGCGCTATAAGTCTTCTGCAGTTACTATTTTTAAATCTCTGCAGTCGTTGAACCAATGTATTAGTATTAGCGCCTCTTATTTACGCAATCACGTTGACAGTTTTTTTTTAAACTAGCCTCATGGGCTAGAAATGTCATTTCTAGTATATGCCGATATTTGGGTATTTCGTTATTGCCCGTCTCTGCTCATCAAGGGAATGCGGGTGTACCTAATGCTACGGCCACTGAGTGTTTCCAAAGCACATGAACGTGCGCAGACATGTCTACGATACAAATAATAGAAGTGATGAGCATTATGGGAAGTGCGTCAGAAGAGAAAGCAGTTAAGCTTCATTAAGAAACAACTGCAACCGCCAAAGAGTTTTCTTTTCAATACTGTTTCATGAAACACACCTTAGTCCTGTAGAAGCTTGTATTTTGACCATGCACACTTGCGCACCGTCATGCTCACAAGCAATTATGCAAAGAGCAAAATCAGTGGCTGCTTTTGCATCGGATTGCAAAACCAAGATAAGGGTTGACGTTTTTTCAGTCAATGCGGATCAAGTCGTCATATGTCACCGTGCTGATCACTCGGTCAAGCACTTCAGTTGGAACGTCCACATTCCTTATGATTCTTTCAAAGAGACAATGCCGCTCGCCAGAGGCTTTTATTTAAAGAGATCACAAGGTTTCTACGCAAAAGGCATTGTTCTGTTTGATTGGCTGGGCCGGCCGGCCGGCCTCACACTGTGCTAAAGGACTAAGCCAGACACGCACACACGGACACACAATTATACTCTATTGTGGCGTTCTCTGTGGACTCCTGGTTCAATAGGATTCGGAGAACAATGTCCAAAGAATATAGGAGGTCAGGATGAGAGATGAGGGGGGAAAAAAAAAAACCCCACCAAAAAAAGACTTTTGTCTGCTCTACTGCCATCAAGGCGGTGTTCAGTGTATGGCAAATGGGACATACACTACACATACATAGTATATGTACACACACTGCATGCAGGCTCAAAGTTTTGGAAAAGAGTGTCAATAAATTCTAACACAACACAATGAATTCATTGGGGCTGACCATTTAAAAGTGTGGTTACATTTCATGATGGATTTGTCACTTGCACGATGATGACGACGTGATTCACCCACTGCGTCACTCACGCTTTTATTTTGTCATCGCTGAAGCCCAGCAATTGAGGAAGTGCTGACACAAGTGGAGGTTCCGTTATGAAGCCAGGCGTGCTAGTGTTAGTCTCTCTTACTGCTACTGTATGGATATTAATCATCCAGTTCAAGGTAGCGCAAATAGCGTTAGCCTGTGAATGACATTGAGGAGCAGTAGATTTGTTCGCAAACAGATCTTCTTTCATTCCCTCGTCTTTTTTCGCCAATCAAACGACCCCCTCGCCGTATTTGGACTCAAGCAATTAATGAGCGTGTATGGGTGGTAAAGAGGAGCGGCGGGGGGGCTATTAGTCGGTTACCTTTCAACCACTTTGAACCCGTCCACCTGAGAAGACAAAACTTCACAATGCACCGGGGGGGGGGCAGAGGTCAAGGGTGAAATACCTACCTCTTCTTTGGTCATTTTGTGTGTGAAGAAAGAAAGAAAGAAAGAAAGAAAGAAAGAAAGAAAGAAAGAAAGAAAGAAAGAAAGAAAGAAAGAAAGAAAGAAAGAAAGAAAGAAAGAAAGAAAGAAAGAAAGAAAGAAAGAAAGACATCAGGAAGCAATCGCCAGCAATTTGCCGATTGATTATGAAATATCAAAAGCTACGACAAAACTGCTTCATGCTCTCAAATTGTCAAAGCAAAGTGTGAATACTTTTGATAGGCAGTCATTCAAGGTAATGAAGCACATTATCAGTGAAAGTAGTCATGGAGTGTCTAAATGTGGTTTGTTTTTTTTAACAGACGCATAATGCGGAAAATGCCCAGGCAGCGCTTCGTAGTTGTTCAGGTTCAGAAGTAGACATAATGGTCAAACATAAACTGACATGTGGAGCTATTTTAGATGCATTTTGTGATTTTGATGCAAAAACAAGGACTAGTTTGGGCAACACAACAAACATGATGAAACACCTCTGGTTAAACCACAACACACAATGCATGACATTTATGATGAAGCAGAGTCACAGAGAGAAAATGGAGGTACTGCGCTCCAGGCATCCACTATCCAGGTATACTACATGAAGAAAATGGGAAGCTTTACTGCGGCTCTTCTTGTTCACTTCACTGGTTTCTTTTATATCAAACAAATTATTTTAGGTGCATTACCTGACATGTTTCGGCGGTGGAAAAACAAGATGAACTTAGTACAACGGCTCTTCTTGTTCTTTGAGTGTTCCAATTAAGAAATACACTTTTGAAATGAGTCAACAAATAGCTGCGTGCGCTCAGCTGGCTGTAATAACAGGCGTATCACAAGGGCAAAAACACCCTAGATTTATTTTGGTACAGCTTCCGAAAGAATTGGGGGGAAAAAAAAGGAATTTAAAATGTCTATAATTGGCTGCTGATCAATTTAGGGTGCCCGGCAGGAGTCGGCTGGGCTAGGCACCAGTATAGCCGAGATCGTAAAGCGGTTCAGATTATGGATCCATGGATAACATATAAAAAATAAAAATAAAAATGTTATTATTTGTAATCAGTCTGATTTGCTTCATCTGTTGAGGAAATATTAGACGGACTTGTGCCATTTTTGGGACATTTATGGACAGATACCGACAACAATTAAATAAAAAGTAGTTATTTGAATTGATATAATTGAATTTGAAATTTATTAAAATACATTACGATCTTATAAATTATTTTCCAACATGCTTTGCATATTAGTTATTACTGATGACATTGGTGGTGTTGATAAATTAAAGGAAAAAACTTTTTGAAAAGCCAAAAAGTGGTTGGGGGGGCGATACATTTCTGGAAGAGGGGCACAGGATTTGTTGATACGCCCCTGAACCAGGGACTTGTGATATACGCGGATTATATGAAGCTGAACAAAGTTTATATATCTATTTAAAACACACACATACACAATATGCGTATAATAAGACAAGTATACATTTTCAAATAAAAAAGGAAACTAAGCAGAAGTTTTTCAACGCAACTTGATTTTGGTGGACTTTGAAATCACTCATTTGCGTCTGCCAACATCATGATGATCATCATCATCATCCCAAATTCTAGGTGGCCAAGTTGTCAGCCTCATATTTCTGCCAAATCCACAAGCAAAACTCAAATAGAATATCATGCAACAAAAAAAACGTGCAAAAATGAAATTATATACAAGAAGACTAGGATTTTAAGCCGATCAATTTAATTGATATGTTTTTAACTGCTGCTTAAATCGGGGGGGGGGGGGGAGAGAGAGAGAGAGAGAGAGAGCGCGCACTCACCCTCAGCAGGCAGGCAGTCCGTGTGCGTTGTAAACTCAAGCAAAAGTTCCGTGGAGCTCCTCTTCGTCTATATTCGTTGGGTGGCAAGCTGATGAAGTCAGCTTGATTTTGCATACAAGTTGTTCAGTGCAGTTGTTCTTGTCTTCGGGGTCGAGCGAGCGAGCGAGCGAGCGAGCGAGCGACGTCACACCGCGGGCACGGCACGACAGGAACGTGCGTAAATGTTGACGGCGCCGTCCTCCTCTCCTTTGCTCTGCTCCGCTCTCCTCTCCTCCGCAGCCCAGCCAACCTGGCTTCGCAGCCAGTCAGTTCGCGACCGCCCACAGCTCACCTCCCACTTAAAGGGCGAGAGTGAGTCCGACTCCAAATTGAGGGGCTTGTGACAATAACCCAATTGGGGGCGGAGACATTGGAGGCAGGGAGGGAAGGAGGGATCGATATCAAGCATCGGTGGCTTCGGTTCACGTTTACACTTTAGTTTAGATGCCTCTGTAGAATTTGACTTATCATTGTGTTGCGATTGTAAGTTGCTACCAGGTAATAATACCTACCTACCTACCTACCTACCTGCCTGCCTGCCTGCTTGCACGGCCGTCGGTGAAAGTTTTATATTTCATCTCAATAAGATTTTTTTCAAGACGTATGTGTTTGTTATTTGAAGTTGGGCTGCAGCTCCGCTTACCCTTCGGCTTTGCTTCCGGGCAGTCCAGCATCCAGACTCTATCAATACCTTGTTGATGGAACCGAGCAGGCAATTTGTGAGCGCAGAAGCTATGGCCTTATTTCAAACGCGACCGCTCAGACGCATTTGTTGAGATGGGAAGATGAAAGATGACAAGGTTGTTTGCTTTCGGCAGGGCAGGCAAGTTCCAAGACCCCAAAAAATGGTATATTCTTAAAAGCTGTTTCCTATTCATTCTTGAGAAGTAACGTCGATCAGGGAAAAATGCGTTTTCAAAACATGCCTCTGTGCAACTTGTCTTTTGGGTCCCACTTAAAAGAACGACCCGCCAGGAAAAAAAAACATGTGATGGGTCACGGGAGCGTGGACGATAAGATAAAAAGGGATGCAGCTCAATGGTGGCAGAACAGAGAGAGAGAAAAAAAGGAGAGATTGCAAAAGGTAGAGGCTGATTGCACTTGGGGATAGTTGATGTGCCATTCCTAATCCCTCCTGCTTCTTGCTTTGTGCTGGGGCCCAGCAGGAAGTGGGAGCTGGGCAGACAACAATTAACAAAAGAGCTGTGAAGAATACAATTGGCCATCAATGGCCAACCATGAGCCTTTGTGCCAGTCACCATGGAGACGGCACAACACCACCACCATACGGCCATTACAAAAGCCTCTTGGCCACCTTGTTTTTCTTTCCCCTTCCCTCTAACCTTTCTTTATCTTTTCTCTCTCTCCGGCACATGCTGCTCAAGATGCATTATGCTGCATCATCACTCGCCCAACGTTACTGTCTGATCCAAAGTTCTCCGTGTCGACCGCCGCTCACCTCACATTTCGAAGGTCTTCAGGCCTGTACTGACCCTCCGTCTCAAAATGATAGATCGTTCCGACTCAGATACGTATGAAACGCCAAAAACGCAAGTGCGGCCCGCTACCAAATGATCCGGGGACTGGGTTGTACAATAAAGGTAGTGCGGATTGCTTTTGAAACGTTTTTGGGTGAGTCGTGAGACGTTCAAGTAACAATACAACAAGCGTTTCAGCTCAATTTTGCAAGTGGCTTGCTCATAAACAACTGTGAGATGAACCACAGAAACACCATCAGTGTGAAAAAGCTCATGAGATTCGCCCTCCTTCAATATCTTTGCAATCTTATCAGGTGAAACATTTCTTTACCATCATGCAGAAAGTTCGCGTCCACCCGCCGTCACACAGCAGGCAGGCAGGCAGGCAGGCGACTGACTCGATGACACGTGCGTTTTGTGTGTCAGCGTCAGATCTACGATAAAAAAAAGCTGATATTATTTCTCAGAAACAAGCATACTGCGGTATCTTCCATTCTGAGCCACAACGGAAACATGTTTGCCCAAAGGTGAGAACATTTTTCTTCAACAACATCACCCTATAGCGACACGCTGACCACAAAAAGAACTGATTGAGCTGATTGCCACCTCCACCACCAGTGTTGTGCGGAAAGTCTCTCAGATAGTTGTGGAGATTGTTGCCATCAGTGTCGGCCAATCTTAGCACCGTACTTTGAGCGGACGGCTCCGCCCACCCGCCCGTCATCTTTTGCATCCCGCTTTTGCAGCTGTGGTCAGCATGCAGGTTGCTCACACGTTGCCCTTCACTCATAGAAAGCCAAATAACAAGCCACACATAAACACTCAGGATAACAGAGGCCTCCGATTCATAGAGTTCGTTGAGAAGCGAGAAGGGGGCGGGCAAGTCTGGCACTGCCCCCCCCCCCCCACACACACACACACACACACAAAGGCAGCCCTGAAATAGCCCCCTCTCACAATGAGACCTGCCACTCTGTCTATCAGATAATGTCTAATTGAAAACACTGGAGCCATTGTGCTCCTGTCACCAGCTCCATTGTCCATATAGCCCTCAGCCGCCCCCCCACCCCACCTCCTTTTTTTCCCATTGACGCGGCATGATTGTTCCTTGCCATTGTGGCAGCCGCACTCTCTTGCTTTGTCTCTCTATCTGCCCCTCTCGCTGTATTGTTATAATTTCATTACTTTTTTTTGTTGTTGTTCCGCTTCTCCTTTCACTCGCCATCAGACCTTTTGTTCCCCACTTCATTTGGACCTACTGCCAATGTGTGTGTCCGCTCGAGTGTGTCCGAGCAGGTGTCGGTTTCAAAAGTACGTCGATGCAAACAGGAAACACGGCAAAACGCTTCTTTCTCTGAGGTGAACCAACAGCCCTGGCTGTAAGCGAGTAGGGGACGGATTTGATTTTGGAAATAGGGCTCAGCTCCTTCATTCATTCACTCCCAAGTGATAAAGAAGGGATACGATCAATGTATGGAGGAACCATGACAGTCTGTCCTTACTGATAAGACAACGTAGATGATCGATCATTGGTTGAGAGGAATCAATCCAATTGATATGGTTAACTTTTTCAATTAGTTGTGGCCCGAGGACCAATTTTTTTGCACTTGCTTGTTAACAATGCATATTTCATAATTCATTCAAGTCAAAGAAGTCAATTGCTCTTTGGTCATTGGGTACATTTGAACATTTCCATACATCATTGATGAGTCATCATTCAATATCATATAATCTCATATCATAATTGAAATATAAACTAACTGGACAGTAATGTGGACAAGCATCTTTCACTTACGTCTTGTTCTTAATTGCTCTTCACACAGGCTGAGCTCAGCTCAGCTCAGCTGACTGACCTCCCCGCCGACCCTTTTGGAACCAATTTGGCTGACATGTTGATCAGATCGTCATGTTACTGCAGCCAAACAAGCTCACAATGAAAAATGCCTCTACATTTCCTTCGTTTCACAAACATTGTTTGAAACAAAAAGCTCTTATCAGACCTGTGTATTATGGAACGTGTTAATTGGACACCCAAAAAATACATGTATTGTGCATCTCGCCGCTGCTGTTAAAACAAGATAAGAACCTGCATGAGCAAATCAGACAGAACAATTGTTTCGAAAGGTGTTTTTCGATTTTTGCTCGTGCTAAATCATACCATTGCTGATATGACTAACCTGACCTGACCGACCGAGGTGGGTGTCATTCATCAATCGGGACACTTTTTCGACATTCTCTTTTCCAACTTTGTCTTGATCTTGATGCCTTATTGAGCCAGAATACATTTTCAGTGGCAGGAGTATACGCCATTTAAAAGAAAAAGGGGGGGGGGTTCACAAAGACAAAACAAAAGCTCAACAGCAGCAGCAGCAGCAGCAGCAGCAACAACAAGTCCTAATAATCCAGTGCATGCTTTTGACAGAAACAAAAGGAAGGAAAAGCAATAACAAAAGACAATAATGGGCCCAACACAAATAACAGCAACAACCCCAGCTCGCTCAGAAGTGCTTTTGAAGGGGAACAGCGGTAGCAATTGGAGCCCATCATCAGCTGGAGCCGGCCGCCGTTTGTCAAACCTTGAGCATTTGGTTGGATCCCTTTATGTAAAGTGTCGTGACCCGTTGGTGACTCCATGAAGTTGCTGATCCTTTATGCTTTGTCCTTTTCTTATTTCATTGTGTCATAAGCCTGATTCCGTAACTTGCTAGGCACTTGCCATATAGGCTTGGAATAAATTGTTGCATATTTGTCTGTGTATATCATTAATCACTAAGAACAAAACATTATTAGAAGTCATTTGAGCAAATGTGTTATTATTGTTGTAAAATGTGCTTTATAAATAACGTTGCATTGCATTGCATTGCATTGCAATGTATTGTATTGTATTGTATTGTATTGTATTGTATTGTATTGTATTGTATTGTATTGTATTGTATTGTATTGCATTGTACACCTTACACCTTCTACCTTCTGTACATACGACTGGCACCAATTTGATTTTGCACCTTCTGTGTATACGAATAGCAATAGACAAAGAATTGAAAACAAAGTTTCAAAGGAATTCAATTTATGAGTCATGTAAATAATGTCCTTTTTGGGCAAAGTGGTGACAAAAACAGTATAACTAGTATGATGTTGGCTTGTTTCCTCCAGCAAAAGTTAAGAAAATAATGAGTCACACTGTGGCAAGTCAGACTGTCTATTTTGAATCAAATGACCAAGTATGTTTGTTTAATTCTTTGTGGTGCTTTTAATGCCTGCTGTCAACTCAGCCAGCAATACCACAAAGAGAACACCCCAAAGAAATCACATCATACCACTATACAAAACGCAACAAAACCAATGTTATGCAGTGAATCTAATGCCTGACACCCCATTGATAGACAGTACACACATTTGGTAGCTTTTGCAAATGAGGCTCTGCAATATGAAAAATAGAATTTTCCAACTTGTTCAATCGATGCCAGACAAAGAGTGTGTGTGTGCGTGTGTGTGTGTTGCTTTATTCAAGGGCACCATGACAGTTGCTTGGAAGCCATTTTTTTTCATTCATTGCAAAATTCAAACCTTGACTTTTAGAGACAACGACAAGTCATTATGGACGGAATGTTCCAAGCGACTTTGGTAGAAAACCACACTAAGGGGAAGCCTCTCCACAGCCCACCCACACTAACGGTGCAATAAGAGCATGTTACAATGCTAACACACGCTCAGTATATATAAACAAGCTTCTGCCATAAACCACAACAGGAGCAGTGAAATAAGCATGTGTCTTTCTGGTCGTGGCCGCTTTGTTTTTGTGCATTTTAGCTCAAACCTTTTAGAAAGTGGAAGAATATTGCCATAGGGCATGTTACTGACTCTTTCAAGCGCGCAATGAATATCATATCCTGTCCGCCAATGGGACAGGAAACAGACAGTCACCGCGTTCGTTGTCTGCCTGGCTCTGCCAGGGCCACGGGTCAGGTTTGTCAGGTGAAGGTCAAGCAGGTGAGGCAGACAAGGGAACAAAGAGTTTACAACACGCGCACACACACACGCACACAACCTGCCCCCTTCCCCATCCCGTCTGCCTTCCCCATTTCACTGAACAATCACCAACAGGAACAGGAACGGGAAGTGATGCAGAAAGGAGGTTCAGCTAACTCGGGCACAATTCCTTTGGACGGACGGCCGGCCGGCCAGACGGACGGGTCCATGAGCCAAGTAAAGGTGGGAAAGACAGGTGTGGCCATTAGACTGAAAACAAGATATATTGTGAGTGGTGCTGGTCAAATATGTATAGATACTATTTAAATATTTGATTTGATTCTAAAAGGGATAGTGATCATAAAACTGATCCTGCTCTTGTCTTATAATGTCTGAAAAAGAATAACATCAATCTACATCGTACAATATATTCAGAACAGCATCGCTCCCAAGGGCAACACGAGTACCCGATGTACGTAGGTCTCCTAAGTTTTTCCAAACATTTGGCAAGAATCAACTCATGTCTTTCTGACATGATCCCATTCAATTGCGGGTTTGCTTATAGAAAACACGTACACACCAACTCGGCGGAAAGGGTTGGTTCATAACTTTTGAATCTTCCGATTTCGTCCTGCTTCGGGTGGGGCAATTAATAGCACGTTTCTCTTTGATGACATAATGGACAATTGTGCCCTTAATGATGATGGCTGTAAAGGCACCACCCTGTGCATGTTCAAACCTGCTTACTTGTTTTTTGGCTCCAGGGCTAGTGTCACCTTTTGCGAGTCTTCTTTGAGAATGTGAGCTTGTTGTGTGGCATTGAGAGTCAGTCAGCCATCCATAGCAGCCCTCGTAGCACAAAGCCAAGCATCTGACGCTTGACAACCATGCCCGATGAGGGATGCGAGCTTCCATAAGCTGCTGCTGTGTGTCTGTGTGTGTGTGTGGGGGGGGGGGTAGGGGGGTATGCCTGTGTTGTAAGTTATTAATCAACTCCACTCATGGATGACTTCCCTGACGCAGTTCACCCAAATGTGAGATCTACAGCTACAAAACCAAGAACAGTGACAACTTAACTTGATGATGCTGGCGTGACTCTGCTGATTTTTTTCGTCCAGAATTGCAAACTAAATTTTAAATGATATGTGCGTGTGCGCGTGCGTGTGCTGCAACACTGACAGGCCAACATGCTGCTTTGCTTTAAATAGTAGTTACAGCAAGCATGTGTTTTTATATGATAACGTTATTGCAATAATTCCAACGACAATACAATACAATACAATACAATACAATACAATACAATACAATACAATACAATACAATACAATACAATACAATACAATACAATACAATACAATACAATACAATACAATACAATACAATACAATACAATACATCATTGTTTATATAGCACTTTCACAACAGCTGTCGCTGTAAAGCAAGAATGGGAAAGAATTCACTTTCATAGCTTCAACAATCGTTTATTGAATGTTGTTTCAAGATGATGTAACACGTGACCCTGTTCCAACTTTTTTGGAACGTGTTGCAGCCCGAAAATTCTGTTAGTGATTATTTGCTAAAAAACTATCAAGTTCATCAGTTTGAACATTAAATACCTTGTCCTTGTAGTGTGTTCTATTGAATCTAGTTTGAAAATCATTGCATTCTGTTCTTATTTACATTGAACACAAGATCCCAACGTAATTGAAATTGGGCTTGTACAACCAATGTACAAATTGAAAACAAACTTTCCATTTCCTCCTAAATGAGTAGCCAGCCTGTCACCCGTTCATCAATGCCAGGCAGGCTTATTATACATTTCGGAAAGATCTGTTGCTATTTCAGAATCTGATGTTGATCATTATTGAGAGTATTGACTGAGACATACTATGTGTGCATAGAAAATAAACTAAGCAACGATTTTAATTCAAAACCCGGGGGTCCTGCTCGTTAAAACGTTTTACTAGGACGGAACTTTATCATGCATCGTTCTTTATTGGCTTAAATGTAGTACTGACCTCCTACAAGGAGTGGCGCTGTTGTGAAACTGAGCTGTCTTTCGATAACCAACGGAAGTTTAAGCCCGCCATTGACCACAACGCGTGTGATTCGAACAAGGAGCAAGGCCAGTAATCTTCGTCTAACTACAGTTGGAAACGCTGTGGAAGAATGGCGTACCGAGGGCAAGGACAGAAGGTTCAGAAAGTTATGGTTCAGCCCATTGTATCCTTTCCCCTTCTTTTTTTTGGGGGGGTGAATGACACGGAACTCCCTCTTTTTTAGCTTTAGCAATTAAGCTAACGCTTTGGTGGGCGATAGCCGACGTTAGCCATTCTCTTATTTTGCTGCATATTTAAAGGGGGATGGCCTCAGAACCTGTATTGTTGTTAAAACATTCAGCTTTTGTTGTGTATTTGGTATACATTAGCGTCTTGTAGAATTTCCAATTGCTGACAACTCAAATTGTATGCTCAAATAAATTCGCCTAGTTATATGTATCCAACTTTAATGTAGTGCAAAAATGCTAATCGGTACGTGTTAACTTGAACTTCACTGAGTCGATAGAATGTTCACAAAATGAAATGCATGTTTTGAATATATTTGATTGTCCTGCTCTCTGTGATTAATTTGTATCACTCTGCTAGTCAATAAATTCTTTGACCACAACAATCAGAACTTAATCTTCAGATATCTCCAAAATGTAAGTATTTCTTGCGCGTCTGTTGATGTTTTGTGTGAGATTACAATTTGTCTTCATTCATTCACAGCGCTCAAGGATCCAGGTGTGGTTGTATGAGCAGGTCAACATCAGAATAGAGGGCTGTATCATTGTAAGTGCCCCTTCCAACTTTATAGACTGCTGCAACAATTAGGGCTCTGTGATATTAAAATGATATTGTGTTTCTTATCTGGAAGGGAAATGATTAATTTGAGTCATAGAGTTAAAATTATATTTATTTTTCATAATCACAGTAAAGAAATGCGATTTGTAAATGTATTTCCAACGGAAAAAAATTGACAGAATAGTCGCTTAAAATCAAGCTTCAACTGTATTTGCAATGGCTAATATTGCCGTTCTTAAAATAAAGTACCAATGTACATTGGGTTTTATTTAAAATGTGGAAGAAATGCAACAGTTGCCAACAAAAGACTCTATTTTTGTCTGCAGTTTTTGAATGTCCTGTTTGATATGTTTAGGGTTTTGATGAGTACATGAACTTGGTTCTCGAGGATTCTGAGGAGGTCCATATGAAGACAAGGAACAGGAAGCCACTGGGTAAGAGGTTACTTTAGTGTCTTAAGGGATGAAGGTTTGCATATGTATGTACTTGCAAACCTTCACAGCCCAGTGAGATATCTCTATATTTTTTTAACGTATATAAATGTTTCTTGGATTCTTTTTCTCCCCTTTCTTTCACTATCAGGGTAGGGAAGTATTAACCATAACCGAAATACAATATTTCCACGATTTGAAGCACATGATGTAATTATTGCAATGTGTGTTTGGTCAATCATTTCATCGTGTGTTCCTGCTCAGCAGTGCAGTGTCATCGTCCATTTAGTTCACAATGCTGTGTTCCACTGAAACGGGTGAAAAGTATTGCATATATCACCTCGCTTTACTTTTCTGATCCAGATCTATCTTTGTTTCTGCGTCTTCCAGGAAGGATCATGTTGAAAGGAGATAACATTACCTTGCTGCAGAGTGTGTCCAAGTGACATCAGCAAACCCCAAGCATTCATGATGCATAACACATGTTTTTGTTTCCTTTGTTCTAAACCTTTATTGTGACATGTTTATGGCAATGGTCCATTTCTACAACAAATGTTCATTTTGAAAATAAAGTTTTTCTTTGTCATAATTATCTTGGAATTTTTAGATGTACCCTAATAATTTGGGTCATTGGGTTAGATTGCCATCTTGTGGCAGACAACCGCAATGTATCGAGTATGTAGGTCAACCCCACTAGCTGAGCAGCTAATCCAGTCCAAACAAATTTGTATGAATTGCATTGTGATTATTTTGTTGCTGTTCTAAAATGGATGATTTTATATTATAGGGAGGGGCGGTTGTGGTCATAAAGGTGCTATTTGGACTTGAATTTATACACCTTTTTCTACAACTCCCTGGATTTTTTTCTCAATGTTGGTGACATGGCAGATAATAGTTAAAATGATCTGACCTGTTTTATTCATTATTATTATTATTTTATGTATATATATATATATAAGTAGAATGTCCAAAGTGTAGTCCCCCCCCCAAATTGAATACGGCTTTCTTTCGCACTAGTGTAGCGTAGTGCAGTGTGTGTCCCTGTTCGGTTGCCTGGGAAGCCCCAAGTACTGAGTGGAGCTGCCAACGCCCGACGCAAAAACACCATTGGGAGATACGGTAAGGAAAAAGTCACCAATGTCGACATATTTGACTCTTTCCTTTCATTCACTTGATATTGTTTGAATGATCGTGTTTACGTGAAACGATTAAGCGGTGGGAAATATCAGTTGCATCGCTTTGAGATTAGCCCGTTGCTTTTGCTAGCAAGCTAATTTGCGTGACCACTCGCTAGCGAAGTAAGACGCTTTAAGACATCCGTTTTGCCTTTCAACTTCTGCAACAGCATTATAACGACCGGACGCGATTTGAGATGTGCTTGTATATGTCGTGTCAATTATTTTTAAATATTGACAGGAAACCGGCCATTTGCACAGAAGCCTATGAAGCCGTTTTATCAGCCGACGCTAGCCTAGGATGTCGTCATTGTGAAACGTTCGAAAGATTTCATCGGAAAAATCGCCGAAACAGGGCGTTGAAAATGATAGTCATCGGTTAATCAGTGCGATGCTTCTTCGATTGTATGTATATCAGCCGATGGGGAAGTGAAGTGGGGGTGGGGGCAGATTGAGGCCACACAAGCTTCTGAAGCGAAGCTAAGCTAACCCTAACCGTTCTATGTGATCCTTCGCTTGTCGTTTCGTCGTAAACATGGAACATACTGTTTCTTCCCCGAGTACGCCGCAGATTGCATTTGGTGCACATTTCTATTCTTTGAGTAGCGCAACATTGAGAACTCAAAACCTTAGAACGGTCTGCTTGCAGGGTACTTGGTTGCATTCCCCCACCGTATAGAATAGCTACATCAAAATGTAAAATGAGTCCAGTCTTAGTTCTGGGGCTCGGGACTCTTCCCAAATGGTGTTTGCTCTGGCATGCGCTGATGCACATTACGCACTGCCTTCAGTTTGTTGCTATTACAATTGCACATTCATTTTTTGTTTTTGCTCTTCTAGGTATTGAATGATTTGTGAAGAATGCAGACCATCAAGTGTGTTGTAGTTGGGGATGGTGCAGTGGGTAAAACCTGCCTGCTCATCTCGTACACCACAAACAAATTTCCCTCTGAATATGTCCCCACAGTAAGTATTTGGGAATATGAAAAGTCAATGATTGAATTAACAACACCCGATCGAAATTCTGCTTGATCATAACCGTTTATTTCTTGGTGAATCTGTGCTTATAAAGTATGCATATACTTTAGGATGTGGGAAACCAATGGGTAAATTTCTTCCCCCCCTCCCCGTGTTCTGTTTTGTAGGTGTTTGATAATTATGCTGTGACTGTAATGATTGGAGGCGAGCCCTACACACTGGGCTTATTTGATACCGCAGGTATGCATTTAAATCATATTTGTTCATCCAGAGAATTTACATTTCTTTCTTTCATTTGTATGTGGAAACAGTCTAGTGCAATGTGTAAGGCGTGTTGCGAGAGTCGCATATTATCTGGGTACATGTCAAATTTGTAACGATGGTAGCTGCTCAGTCAGCTGTTTAGTTAGCTCGGTAGCAAAGGTCGGGAAAGTAATGCATACAATACAGTACATCAATGAACACAAACATTATGAGTCCCATTTGCCTGTTTCCTGTGTGCGGTTCACTCAAACCGCTTCACACAAATGTAGTCCAATATTGGGTCCCGCAAGTCTCCATACCAACCTCTGAAAATATGCATACATACATACATATTTGATGTGCTTTTTCCAGGTCAGGAAGACTATGACAGGTTAAGACCTCTGAGTTATCCCCAGACAGACGTGTTCCTTGTGTGTTTCTCCGTTGTGTCCCCCTCATCGTTTGAAAACGTAAAAGAAAAGGCAAGTTCCTTCCGCCGCCGTCTTACGGCTATATTGATCATGTGCCGAACCTTAATTAGCTAAGAATATCGTGTTCATACGACAAAAAGAGCCATCCGGTTTCACGTCCGGATGGGATCAAAATGACATTTTGTGTTGCCAGCTAGATCAACAATTGCCTTTGTGTATGCAGTGGGTTCCAGAGATCACACACCATTGTCCAAAGACCCCCTTCCTGCTAGTCGGCACCCAGATTGATTTACGAGATGACCCCTCAACTATAGAGAAGCTGGCAAAGAACAAACAAAAACCTATTACTCCGGAGACAGCAGAGAAGCTTGCGAGAGACCTCAAGGCTGTGAAATATGTGGAGTGCTCAGCCCTCACACAGGTAATGTATTCTTGATACCTACGTACACGTTTGAACATTCATAATCCACAGCTAGCAAGAAAATGGAGGGGGAAAAAAAGTGCATGTCGAAATCCCAGCCCAGCGTTTGCACACAATGCCTGAATCGCTTTTTCTGATCCCCCCTCGCCGTTTTTATCGAAATAGAATCAGTACTCCTCTCTTGAGGTTTTGCCAAATTTGATTGACAACAACACAAAGAAAAAGATTCGTAAATGTCGTTTTTTATCCCCGCATTAAGCAGTTGGAATGCAAAGTATGCTCACAAGGTTTAAAGGACGGACAGTGGCTGGAAAATATAGCTTATCACTGTTGTCACACTTGTTTCCATGGGACCTTTTCATTGTGTACTTAGTATCAATAAGTAGAGGGATTAGATCTGGTCTTTGGATCTGAGCTATTACTAATCTGATATACGTATGCACAACCTACTTCCACATTCAGCAAAAGCTGCAAAAGCATTTCCTCCTCTCTGCAGCCAGCAGCAGAATAGACTAAACTTTAGAGATCCCCAATGTGGGTCTTTTAGCCACCAAAGATGACGATAGCTGATGTTCAGACTTTGTCCCTGTGTACATGTGTCATATTTAGAGGGGTAACAACTAATCAATTTGAACAAAACAACAAAGATTGCCAACACTGTTAAAATGTTGCTGCTCAAATGACGCCTTTGATTTGCAAAACTGCTCCACAAGGGGAAAAAAAAATCTAGTCTTGAGCACGAAATCTCGATTGGCACGACCTTTGTCAGTATGCCTCTTTACTACTGCATTTGAAACACAGAGGATTTGTGGAAATGTACATGGATATTGTCAATATTTGCTTTGGAGTTATTCCTGAAATTGATTGAAAACGACTTCACTACGGGACTACTGAATCCTTGTTGGCGGTTTCTTGGGTTTATCTTATGTGTCCTGGCCTCCTTCAAGGAAGAAAACAAATATTTGACATAAGACACCTCTGCATAGCATAGTATCCTAATGAGCATGTTCCATGGGGTGAAGGCGTGGTGCCGCACCCCCAATTTGAGAAGGACTCTTGTTCTACTCACACATCTTCTGGTGGTATAGTTTAAGAAGGAAAGGCCCAGTGGTATTGTGATTTCCAACAACCTCACTCCAACAATACAGCGACATGCATTTTGGCCCTGCCGCACTCCTTCCTTCCTTCCTTCCTTCCCTCCTTCCTATCACCATTTGCAAAGTTGCTGATGTAATTTCCTTTTTCCTGTAGTCCTCATCTTTGAATGAGTCGTAGTAGTAAAGTTCAAGTCTTTTGGTTTGTGCATGTACCTAAGTGAAACGTTGCCTCCAATTGCTTCTTTTGTCATGTTCATCCTGCCTGTCCTCTCTTTCCACACCTTTGTGTGCTAACTGAGATATTGTTGTCTTCCCTCTCTTGCCACTGTAGCGAGGGCTGAAGAATGTATTTGATGAAGCTATCCTAGCCGCCCTAGAACCTCCTGAGCTGCAGAGACAAAGAAAATGCTGCATATTTTAAACAATGTGCAAGTGCTACCTACCACTTATGTTGACTGCTAATTGTAGGAATTTCTCCTCTAGAAACTTCTTTCAACCCATTTGCATCTTCATATTTACTACCCAGTTCAAAGGCTGTATTGACAATGCTTCACTGCTAATGGTCATTCTTTCTGTCTTTCACTGCTTTATGTTACAAAATTTGAGTACGGACGGCCGCTTCATTCACAGTAGCAACGGGACTGTTAGCGGCAGCTTAACCACTTGAAATTCAACTAAAACCGGAGACGTGTCAAATCCCAAACGTACTCGTCGGAATGCTCGCTCAGCCCGCTCTTGTAAACGGGCCTGGCTGTAGTTTCTGGTACTGGTACCGAGGGCTAAATCAAGTCACAGCGCCCGCCACTTGTGTTTCTGCAACACTCAGCATGTATGTACCGTTGCTTTTATGAGAGAGAGACTAGCGGTTTATGTTAGCAGCCAAATTTGACCAGATGTTGATTCTTTTTGACAAGAGCTCTATCATCGGCCCATTTAATCGTCAGAACGATTAAAAAGTCCGGCCCTTATTAAAGTGAACGTATAGCAGGAATTGGGGATGCATCCTTTCCCCGTAGTAGTTGACACAATGACGTGGACGAACCTTGCCATGACATTTTACTGAATACAATCCTTGAAAAATGTAAGAAAGCAGAAAAAAATGCTGTCTGGAGCGCAAGAGGACGTTATGTCATTTTGTTTCCGTACAAGAGCCTACTCTTAAATGACATGCACGCTATCATATTGATCTGGTCTATTATGCGTTTCCTTTTTACTTGTTTTAAACACAAGGGCAAAACAATGTGACCTCGAGAGGTAAGCAACATTCCCCGTCTGTAACTGGTGACATTAAAATAGTACGGTCGCAACAAAGCAAAGGCATGAGGCACTTAACACTGAACACAATCTATCATTATGTGCGGATGTTCGCGTTTTGCAACAGCAAAGTATACACAACTCAGAATTGGGCCGCCAAAACACCCAACTGTGGCGTCCATCATGGGTTCCAAAATATCTGTTCACATCAAAAGCCAAGAGAAAGAAAGTGCTTAGGACACAGGCCACATTTGCTGCAAACAGGCGCTGGAAACAAAGGGATAGGAGTGCAAATTCAAACAAGACAGAACCCATTTCTGCATGATCAAACGATTGACAACGGATGGATGGATGGATGGATGGATGGATGGATGGATGGATGGATGGATGGATGGATGGATGGATGGATGGATGGATGGATGGATGGAGTCATCAAAGAGAGCTATTGTTTAAATGGTCCAAAACCCGATTTCAGCCTCGAAACAGTCATTATTCGTGAATTCCTCTCGTCCTTATTGTAAGCAGACTGATTATAAGAAGACATTTGCAAACATCACCTTTTACTTTGGCAAACAACAGACAGGTTAGGTGCAAAATAAAATATGATCCTATTAATAATCAATGGCATAGTCAGTTCTAAAAATATTTGATAGTGACAGCCCAGTCAGAATGACGACGACGTATTTCACCAGCATGCATAACAAAATGTGCAATAGCACAAAACACTGATCGTATATTGTATCGATCAGTAAATGAATAGACACCTACTTAGATACTCAATTAATCATCTGATTTCAGAGGTAAATGTTGCGTTGAATTAAAACAGGAAGTTTGTAGAGCCCTGTTTTTATTTTGGAACACATTGATGGACATCTTTCCCTTTTTCACTTACATTCCAGACCAAACCATGAAAAAAGTACGTATATGTAGTTGTGTTAAAAAGATCTATTTTCAGTCATAGTACGAATAACTTGTAACTGGCATCCAATGAATGATCCAATTGTTGGATCGAATAATCAACTACAAATTTTCAACAATGACAGCCCTACTAGTATTTATTATATCCTATCTAATTCACATGTCACTTTACATTATTATTGTTACCATTATTAATATGTTTTTTCTTATAGCAGTGGGATGATATTATGGTATTCTGGAAACAAATATAGCTAATCAAACCTATTGATAGAAACCTCAAAATGACTTATTTTTATGGTCATGGCCCAGACAGAAAAACGGAAGAATGCAAAGAAAGCATTGACAGTCCAAAACAGTGACACGACGTCCATGCCATGGTGAATGTATGTAAACGTTTGACCAGGACCATATGAAACTATTCTGCAAACCTTTGCATTGCTTTTTGTTGTAACGTAAAGATGTTATTACAGTTGTGTGGAACGAAAAAAAAACAACAACAACAACAACCCAACATATAATAAAATACAAATGATCTACACTTTCTCTGCGCCCATATTTTTCTGGAGTTTACCAAAACATAATAAATCAAATCTTCTCATGGCGCGTCTAATGGTGTCAAGTATCTGTTTATGGTGCAAATGGAATTGAACTTGAATTCCATACATGGCTAATCAACAAGCGGAAGATGGTTCGACGGTCCGTGATCGCGTTACTTGGCCAAAATATAACACGTGCTGGTTTCCCCCTACCCCCCCACCCCCCTCCACTTTCTTGTGTTCAATTTGATTTGCCCTGTTTGTGCTGTTGACCTGACACGGTCATGAAAAGAAACGTTGGCTCAACAAATCCAACATTGCTGTCTGTTGTCACCTTTCTTCAAATGTTTTTGAGATGGCTTTTGTTCCCTTTTCACTGTCACCTTATTGTCACCTCGTTTTAGTTTTGAAAAAAATGCCACTTCATTTTCCTTTGTTTGTCCTCTGCATGTTTGCACTTCCCCCTTATTTAGCCTGTGTATTTGTTTTTGTTCACAGAAAGGCCTAAAGAATGTGTTTGATGAGGCGATATTGGCTGCATTGGAGCCCCCAGAGCCCAAGAAGAAGCGCAAATGTGTGCTGCTATGAAAAGCCCATCTTTTTCAAAGCATACATGTCTAACACGTACTTTTGCATAATACATATTGCCCACCCACCCCCGCCCGCCCAACCACCCACCCACCCGCATTTCCACGACTCTGCTAAGGCTGATAGACCTCCAAAGGCACGACTCGAACGATTCCAGCCGACCCAAGTTTAACTGTCTTTGCAATAAGGAGCTTCACCCCCAAGTGGTCTGATTTGGGGGTCGCAGCTTATGCAGGCTTTGCACAGACTGATGGGGATTCAGATAGCCAGCTTATGTACGTGTAGAATTATTGAGCTTTTCAGTAGATTTGTCCAAATGCAATCAGTGTTGTGGCCTGATCTCTCTCACTCGCTATTAAATGCCCTGCCCAAGCGCGTTCCCGTAGTTGTCTTCAGCCATGGTGGAGTCCCACCCCCAGCCAGCCCTCCCTAATTGTCTCGGCACCACCAGAAAAAAAAAGGCTCTCCTTGGTATTCCCTTTGCGGTTACTGGTTGTTTTGTTTGCCAAGCCCCCCCCCCCCCCCCCCCCAACACTTGATAGTTTGACTAATATTTATTACTTGTTCCACACATTTAACCACTAAGGGAACTGTCGGCAATGCAGTTAGTAGTCCGCTCCGAAGTTGAATTCAACAATGTTATCTCACATGATTCACTTTATTTATCTTGAGTTGTTTACGGCAAGGAGACGACTGGTTGAAATCTGAAATATTGCCACATGGATTTGCCCTTAAATGCAGGGAACTTGAACAGTGTTATGAAACGTGCTCCTCATGCATTTTAGAGTGCAGCGAGAGCTTTCGCCCGTGGCGGGCGCTGTAAGTGTCACCTCACACTTGAAATCAAATCCTCCCTCCCTCCCTCCCTCCATCAAGACGAACAAAAACGAGAGGTTCTTTCCGCCAACTCCAGCCTTTGAGATGCGGCTTGCCGAGTGTCTGCTTCCAAAGTTAGCTCACTTACCTTCCTTCCTTCCTTCTGGTGTGGCGTTTGCTATTATGCCTCCAACATTCCAAAACACAAACGCGTGAATTTAATTGAAGACTCTAAATTGCCCGCCTGCAAAATGAATGAATGCGTGTGTGAACAGTGGCATGTAGTCGGTCCAGAGTCCGATGAGCTTAACGCAAAATGGATGATGCTCAACCCTCTATAAACTGGCCGTGAGATGGCAGGCGTTCCATTTTTAGCCCGATATCTTCTTTTCACCACTTTTGTTAATAGCACACATTTTGTCTCCCATCCATCCATCCATCCCCTCCCCTCCCTTCCTATTGTTTCACTTCTAAATAATATAAACATTATACCTGCCATTCTATAAGCAAGAAAAGACTGCTTGGTTTTGCCCAGTAACACCTTTTCGGGCAGAGAGACTGTTTGATTAGGTTGGTGGCTTCGAGTTGGGTTGAAATACATACAGCCCATGTCAGTATCATTACTATAACCTGTTGTTTTGGTGAAAAACCAAATGCTTTTGTCAAAGGTCTTTATTCTTTGTATGATGCATTCTTAAAATTATTAAACTTATACCTTAATTGCCTTTACCACTTTCACTGTCACTCATTGTTACAAAACACCTCAGTCGTTGAAGAGCTTTGCATTTGTTCAGTAGGCCCAGTTCAAGGTTTAACAGACCACAAGGTGGCACTGTTTGGCCAAAAACAACCATTGATACCTGAGGCCTTTGCTCTGTTTTTCTGCACAAGCCAGTGGGTGAATGACCAAAGTACAGATCGTGTATTGCTCGATTTTTCAGGTTATTTATCAACGGTAGCCTAGCAAGCCAAAGCCGCTTTTGTTGCGCACCAGAGAAATGGGTCAGGACAACCCGCCCTCGAACTGCGCAATCTCATTTGTTTTTTTTTTTTTTTTTTGCTGTGACTGAGTATTGTTTGTGAGCAACGTCTTCAATCCCGTCCGGGGTCTGGATGTATGCTGATTCAAACCATGCCATAATTAACAAGGTCACGAGGACATGTGGTCAGAAAGTGGCAGTAGCGCATGCATGCATGCAGCCGTGTTGAAAGAACAACATGACCTCACTCACTCGCTCTTTCACGGCTCATTCTTCTACTCGACATTTCGTAGTGGACCATTAAAGCCGGAGCAAGTAAGTGGCATTAGGACGGCTTTCAGGCCCGCTGTCTCAAGAAGAAAGTTTCCTCGGAAGACAGTCCGATGAGCGCTAATGTGATGGGCTTCCTGTGCCTCGCTCGCAGCCTGCAGATTGCTTTACTATCGACGTCCAACAGAAAGCATTAGTTTGGGGGATACCTCGCTCTGTTGACCGATCATCTGTGCGGGTGGAAAGCGGAAAATACTGTACTTTGGCCCACGGACAACGTTTTCCGCCAATATGCCTGCTCAGCAGAGTTGAGCCAAATGAATACATTTAGGCATAAAAAAAATCTTTATTTTTAGGGGTGGAGGGTTGCATCCAGGTTCGATTGGCTCTTCCTGTCATTCCTTAATCACGTTAAGCATCTTATTGAATTTCCACGCTTTCTCACACGACGCTAAATGTTTTGTATGGATTTTCATCAGAGGCGATGGAGTGAGAGCTCTTGTTAGCAAACTTTCTGAGGGATGAAGAAGAACCCGAGGCCAGAGAGTGAGCCTACAACTGAGGAACAAACAATGCACAATGGCCAGTGTACAAGAGGACAATGGCCTGGCCTTCCTTCAATTCTTTTTTCTCCTCCTTTAAAGCACACTTGAATGTTGTGTATTCTTTCCATCTTATCCCTGATGCACCCAACAGGCTAGAAATTCCCCTTTCATTTTGTAGCGTAGCGTCATCTGTTGTAGTGTCTTGTTTATTTTGCTCTTTTACTGCACCAAATAAGTGCGATTTCTGGCCTCCTGCTACCTCCCCTCGCTCTTCTGCCTTTATGTGCTTCGACTGTTGTAAGCAACCCCCTGAGGGCAAGCATAACAACAATGTGGCCCGCGATGAAAACATGTTTGACTCCCCTGCCCTCTAGCGTGGCTTGACTTTTCAGAGCGCACGTCCTCCCTCGTGTTGTCGAATGTGTAGAGGCCCTCGGTTGCTTGTTGTTCCTCACCTGGCAAATCTCTCCTCCGGCTCAAACTCCGCAGGACCGGCCGAAAGGAAACCTCAACCTCGGAACCGCAAGCGTTCACCCACCCCTCACCCTTGTGTTTATATTTCCATGATGAGTCCAACCTGTCCAATCAGAGCATCGACTGGCCTTGAACTGAAACCGTATACATTTTAACCATCCGAGGAAGCCAGCGGGAGGGAACGCAGGCTGCTGCGTTAATTGCATACGCCCGGCCCTTGTAGTGTACCGAGTCCAATGCATTTAGCGTTTCTAATTGGGGCGGAATTTCTGTGTTTATGTTGGCGCTGGTCGCCAGAGATGGACCCCCTCCAGACCATCGCACTAAAGCACCATGGAGGAAGAAACCCAAGCTCCAGTCCTTTGAGCCACAGCCGGGAGGAAACCAAGAAAAAGCCCTTTACGCTCGCTCGTTGTTTTTAGCATTGAGATAGAAACCCTCCCTGCACTTTACTGGCCCTCCCTGCAGCTTGAACCGTCAATTCATGTGACGTGTCAAAAGCGTTTTCGAGGTAAACTTGCTCAGTTGTTGCGAGCCTACCTCTCGCCCCAGCGCTCTGCACCTCTTGCATAACATGAAATCCAAAACCATGGAAAAATTACAGCACGTCGAAAACACACGCACACACACACACACAGACGCACAGTAATTGTTTTCTCTTCTCATTCCTTCTCCTGTTGTATGTTTACGCCCAATTGTGTCAGTTGGAACCGGCGGGTGCAGTCAATTGTTCTGTCCCGAGGAGCTTTGTTGTTAGGTACTACATTTTCACACGTACGTAACTTGTGCCTTTGCCATCAGAAAACGAAATGAGGACAATGAATGATTTTTATTTTCATTGGTGGTGGCGGCGTACCAAAAGCCACCGATCCTATTACATTCTCCAAAAATCGCCATGACTGAGCATTTTTCTCCTCCAACTGCTTTTTATATTCTCAGACCTGCGTACACGTATGAAGATGTAGCTGCTCCACTGATCATTATAGTATGTCTGGCTACGGCAGCAGTCGGGTGAGTCCAAAGCCGCCCCCCCACCCCTGTAAATTAAGTTGGCCGATTGGAAGACGAGACGGTAAAAATTATTCAGAGTAGTAAAGTCAAGAAGTCGACTAATTGGTCCGACTCCATCACCCAGACTTAAGTTGCAGACTTTTTTTTCTTAATTTGTTCCACAACCTTGTCAGCAGCTGCTCAGCGAAATGTATACAGCATTTATTAATTTACTGCCGACCCGTACAGGACTTTACAACTTTTTTTTTACACACAGACTGGTGAAATTTGTCCAGGTGGACCTTTTTTTCCTTTTTCTTTTTCTTTCCCCCAAGCATCAGCCAGTTTGCGATGCTCTTTTCCACTGCGGCGAAGCAGACGCAGCCCGCAGCCTCAAAGCCACTGACAGATAAATGGCGGTACAGTCACCATACATGAGTGCATGCTATATGCACGGAACAAATGTTTATTGGCTGGCAGCTGCAGACTCGCTCACATTTTGTTAGTGTGATTGGACAGCCGAGAGGTTCTGACAGCATGTTGGCATCCGCTGCTGTGGCCCGGGTGACGGCGACATACCTGCGGCTGCCTTGTGTACTCGGCGGGGCACGTGGTGACCGTTAAGCAAACACAGCAGCGGCAGCAGCAGCAGCAGCGGCAGAAGCAGCTGAAGCCTGGAAGAGGAGGCAGCTTGTGCGTGTCGCTTGCCAGCTGCTGACTCACCCAACATGTCCTCAGCAGTAAGAGAACACTCGCAATGTACTTCACTACTCTCATTTTTGCTATTAATTCATTTGTGAGATTTTTTTTTTTCCCCTTCCATCAAGAGATAGCTCACAAGGTGTACTGGTATCTATTTTTGTCAAAACACTCCCAAGGATCAGGAATTATAGTCGAGGCTCATGCAGATGAGCCAGTACTTTTCGACAGGGCCACTGCAACTAAAATATGGAGTCCCCATCAAGACAATAAAAGCAACGATTACATTTTTGCTGGCACTTACAAATTGTTAGACTTGCCAATCACTGAGCGTATCTATCGGTTATCAGCCGCCGGACTTTGAGAACCCTTCATTCGTAGATCTCCACAATTACCGTTGATGTGAAACACGGTGCTCAAAATTGTCATCATGAAGCCAAGAGTTTATTTGGATTCCAGCCATATTTTCTCACTATTTGAACGTTGTAGAGCTCACAGTCCCTCGTTGGTTTATCTTAAAGAACATCTTTTAAAAATGACGCACGGAAAATTAGGCATCAGTCGGCAGCACATTTATTCAGTGGCCCGTTGATGTCTCTCCGAGGGCCCTTTGGAAGAGACACACACGTGTTTATAATCAGGCTGGTTGCGCCTGGCCTTGCATCAAATGTTCAGCAGCGTTCCTTCTGGGAACTGAGGCAGGCCAGGCAGGCCCCACTTTACGGGGGTAGCGGCTCGCGTCAGCTGTAAATTGTCTTTTAAAAAGGAAGAGATTTTGAATTGGATGGATTGAAATGAAAATGGATCACAAAGAAAAAAGGTGATATCATACATAAGGCGCACTACAAAGTTCCCGTGTAATAGTATATAAATATCAAGAATGCTAAAACGTATTTGTTGTGAACAAGCCAAAATGACGAGCAACAGTCTTTTTGTAGGCTCGCACTGGGCTGCCTTTCCCACACCTTCCTTGTGACTCAGCAGCCCAATTAAAGCTGATTTAAGGCTTCACCTGCGTGCCCATTGGCAAAGCCTCCCCTGGGGGCGTCGCGCCGAGTGTCAGTGATGCCTTGATGAGATAATGACACACACACACACACAGAGCCATGGGTCTTAGCTGCAGTCACCACCTATGATTGGATGATTGTCTAAGATGGGACCTTGTCACCCTGACAGTCGGATCACTTTGAAGAATGAAGGGTGGTCATGATCATTTAACATGGCTCTGATAACTCCGGTTACAAATGGCACGCTTTGTATTTTCACATGCCGGATGATAACATATCAATTGACCCCGTGCGTAGAAAATGGACGCTAGTTAGTATTGCAGGTGCACCTAAAGTTGCGACCAGTGAGTCCAGACAAACAATTGTCCGTCAGCAGAAAAAAATTGCTTCCGTCGGTTGTTCACATCAATCTATTGCCTTATTAAATGCGCCGGGATGCCAGCGGTTAGTAAACGTCAATCACCCTTGGTTCGTTCACTCACTCACTCGCTCTCTCTCGGGTCCCAGAAAAGTCGACGTGGGGAGCGACGCTAAGGTGGGCGGGCCGTCGAGGATTCCGAACCCTCTGACATTGGCGGCGAGCGGAATCGGCGGCTACCAGGCATCGGTCGCTTCCAATCATCGTCACGTCCCACTCTCCGGTTTCACCTCTTGGTGGAGCTCCCTCTGATTCTCATTAACTCGTGTGTTTTGCTCTTCTCCTTCTGCTGGAATGCAAAGGCTTCCTACCCTCGCAACTGCTCAAATCGGAGGGCGAGGGCAGGCGAGGGCAGGCGAGGGCAGGCGAGGGCAGGCAAGGGCAGGCAAGGGCAGGCAAGGGCAGAGGATCATGGTTTTTTTTTTTGTCTCTGTCTTGTGTTTGATGGTCAATTGACTTTGGGAATACAAGTAAGAGCTCCCGGGCCCGCTTCTGTTGCTCTCATCTTCTACGATGCCGGCACACTGAGTTTGGCTTGGCCGGCGTGGCCGCACTTGATGGTTTATGCATATTAAGCGGTGGCGGATGATGTGCCATGAGGTTCCTCTCGCACTCAATATGTCTGCGCGGTAGTGACAGCAAAGAGGTTCCCAGTCCCGCTTTTCCAAGTGTTTCGCTCCATGTCTTGAGATTGGAAACCAGGCCGTTTTCAAAGCGGGCCAACACCGCAGTTTGAGAAAAAGAAAAAGAAATAAAGCCGCTCCCCGAAAAAGGCGCTAACAGAGTTTGTTTTAATTGGCTTCTACTTTTCATTTAGACGTGTCATCAATTTTCCAGTCTTTTTTCCTGCACTTGCACCCATTACTGTCTTAGGATTTTCTTGTCTACTAAAGCATTTTTCAAGTTAATTACAATACCAGGCAACACAGTAGAGTGGTGGTTAGCATGTCAGCCTCAGTTGAGAAGATCTGCACAGGCCTTCCTTCATGGAATGGAGCGTTCTCCTCGGGCTTGCGTGGCTTTTTCTCCGGATTCCTTGCACGTTCCAAAAATATATAGGTTCGATTCATCAGACTCTAAATTGGGCGTAAAGGGTCATTTGTCTATGTCTTATGATTAGCTGGTGACGATGGTGCTTATGCAACAACACCTTTCTCTCGCCCGTTGTCGGCTCGGATCGTCTTCAGCGCAACCCCGACACTCAATTCGGACAAGAAGCTGTATGAAAATGATGGACGGATTTTTGTCCGGTCCAGGGCTAACCCTGCCTCTATAGCCAAGCATCAGCCTGGCTCCAGATCACACTAATGATGACATGTCGGATGGATGGATGGATGGATGGGTGGATGGGTGGATGGGTGGATGGATGGATGGATGGATGGGTGGATGGGTGGGTGGGTGGGTGGATGGATGGATGGATGGATGGATGGATGGATGGATGGATGGATGGATGGATGGATGGATGGATGGATGGATGGATGGATGGATGGATGGATGGATGGCTAATTCAAGCCAAGTACATGATTTAAACGGAGGTGTGTTGATTTGCGGGTCTGCAAAAACTGCCCTTGCCGTACACAGACGCTCACAATCTTGCGTCCGCAGCCCATGTTCATCAATTAACGAGGCACTTATTAAAAAGCAAACAACATCAGCTTCTCCTGAAAGGTCCAGTCAAAACAAGCGGCAAAGGCCGGCTTGTCCCGCTCCGCTCGGCTCGGCTCGGCTCGGCTCCTGCTAATCAAAGCCAGATGTGGAGCCCGAAAAGTATTTGTGCAGCCCCGTCCCCCTATTTCTGCAATGGCTGCCTCCCTACTTCTCTTCTCCCCCAGCTCCCTCCCCTTTCCTGTCTGAGACGGCCGGTGTTGGGCGCTGGTGATTTGGCTCTTGTCTGCTCTGCTGGCTGTCCTGCTTTTTTTCTTCATCATTCCAGACCACCTCTCCCTCTTAAGCACTTTCCTGCTGCTGAGATTGTTTCCAGTCTCCTCGTTTTCATTGCGTTAAGCCCACTCCAGTCTGGCATGATAAGATGCAAACAAGCATGTGATGTGATGTGATGTGATGCGATGCGATGTGATCCTGGTTTTGCCCTGCCTCTCATCCAAGGTCAGCTGTGAAAGGCCCAGTTTACCCAGATCCCTTGAAAATAGATGGTTGCTTGGACAAGAGCAACGCAAAATACGCTCTTTAGAAAAGAAATGCTAGGGCTTACTGTGGAGAGTAGATTGGAAACTTTATTTCTTGCAGCCTTCGAACCTTTTTTTTCTGTCCTAAATCAAATGATCTGGTCCTCTATGGTTCACTTTTTTTAACGCTCATCAAAATGTCCCACATCAAACCATATGACTTGTAACTTCCCCTACTGGTCACCAAAAATGATTTTAGTTTAGTTCTTGACTTTTTGTACAAGTCTGTCAAATGATCAATAAGCCAAATAGTCTTAACAGTACCTACCAATGGATCTTTTGTATCTCCACAATCAGCTTCCTGTCAACCTGCGCTGACCCGCCGCGCCGCGCCTCGCCGTGCCCAATCTCTGATGGTGAAACATTACACCTCCTCAGCATAGTAGTGCCTCTTGCGGAACCACTTCCACTCGGCCCGTTTGATGTCTAGCTTATTTTGTGAAAAGAAAAAAAAAAGAACACTCCACGGCCTGCTATGTCAAGCTAAGCGGACTAACCCTCTGTTTACTTTAGCACAAGCCGTGTCGCCTCAGTTCCACTCTCCGGAGAAGGCAATCTGGCAGCTGTCATCGGGCCACTCTGGGGCTTTTGGCGGAGTCGGGCCGAGTGAGCGAGCGAGCGAGCGAGGGCCAATGCTAATTTGCTTTTCCATCTTGAGGATGGCTGAGAGAAAACACTTGCTTGCGATGCAAACCAAGCCAAGCCAAGCCGAGCTGAGACTCGCCTCCGCTGGCCCGCCGCAACTTTTGGCCTATTTGAATGTGAGCTGTAAATAGCCCCCAGTGTTGTTGCTGCAGCTCAGGCGCACATCTCTCTCCATGGCGAAATGGCTCCTTGGAGAGCAACAATAAAAGTTCACGTGGCTGTGTGTTTCAAGCGGGACTTGTGACTGGCACTAATTTGCTGGCTCCTTGGCCCATTGCCGTACTTATATGGCCCATGTGTGGTATTATAAAATTAGCTGGTAGTTGATTTAATAGAAAGTTTGAAAGTTGAACAAGTCAAATTTGTTTACTGAGCAGAGCAGATGCATGAAATGTTTCCCCCTGTTCTTTAGAAACATCATTGCGGATTTGCATCATTTAGAATGAATCACTATAGTTTGCTATCTCATACAGTATGTAGCTGATCTGTGTGCTGTAGCAGCCCTTTTCACTGATTGATTTTCATGCATAAATATGAAAGGAAAATGGATATGACGCAGACGCTAAAAAAAACCCCTGAATTTTATTTTTTATTTTTTTTAAATAAAATCATCGACACCCAAATACATTTGGACGGTAGGAGAAGAAGCCAGACTTGCATGCTTAACCTTTTGGGCGGACGTGAATGCTGCTTCACTGCCTCACCATGACTGCATGCAGAGATGGAGGAAGGGGCAAGAGGATTCTTCAAAAAGGGCTTTGTGTGTGTGTGTGTGTCGGTGTCTTGGGGGGGGGGGGGGGGGGGGCAGTTGTGGGAAGGAAAAGACTCTCATTGCAAGGGATCAGCTTGTGTAAACATTCAGGTTAATGAAGCTCAGTGGGCCTAATCCTCAAGCCTCTTTCTCACTCTTCCTTCACCCCGGCCTCAACCCCCCCCCCCCCCCCCCATCCTCAAGCGTAATCTCTTGCAGGAGTGGGCGCTGTCAATCAAAAGGACCTCAGGGAAGGACACTGCGCATGTGAGTCCACGTGCAGTTATGGTTGCGTTGCGGAGAGGCTGCCCGCCCGCCCGCCCGGCGGCCGGCACGCACCAACCACCAAAGTGGCCGAGCTACCTGGGCTGCTTCAAACCAGATGAAGCTCTGGATGCAGACACGGGCTTGAGGATAATCACCAACACATGGGAAGTGGAAAAGGGGATGAAAGGGATGGCAGTGGGGGTCCATGGTAAGCTTTGCAAACACTGACATCACACATTGGAGTGTGTTGTTCTGCTCTGCAACCTCTGCAACTGCGTGTACTACGTATGTATGTTGTACACTCACTCACTCACTCACTCACTCACTCACTCACTCACTCACTCACTCACTCACTCACTCACTCACTCACTCACTCACTCACTCACTCACTCACTCACTCACTCACTCACTCACTCACTCACTCACTCGGTCAGTCAGTCAGTCAGTCAGTCAGTCAGTCACTTGACTTTGGTCAAACCGATGCCAATGATCAACATCCATATGAATGGCCCGATCCGAAAATCCATCTAGTCCTGCCAAAAGTCTTCAACATTTGCTTTGAAGCCATCCATTGCGCAGCAGCTCAGCTCAGCTCATGAATAGCCAGCACATGATGCACTCATGTCATGGCTGTAAATACAATCCTTCATTTGTTTGTTTTAAATTTGGCTTTAAACTTGCTTAATCTACCTTCTAAGTGAGAGCGCAGATATGTCCGGCTTGTCTTTGGGAGTTTTTCCAATGCTTCCAAGTGCACAGTAACCAGAGATATGTTTTGGTTTGTCCTGAAAGCCTCCTGGTGTCGAAAAAGTTATAAAGCAGACAGACGGGCTTTTGCTACCACAGACGTTCATTTGTCTTTGTCATATAAAGCTAGAGCTGACCAACTCGGCGCTGAAACGCAAGAGCGAGCAGGCGATGAGGTCACGATGAGGTCGTGGATCCTTTTGGCCTTTTCACATTTTTTGGAGGTGGCAGTATTTACTTTTTGCAAAACCTGCAATGATCAATTCACTTCAGAGTATTTTCTCCCCCAAATTAGGTGGATCAGGTTTGACGTTTGACTCGGAGCATAGCTTCAGCTATATTGTCAGTTTAAACCACCGACATGGGCAATTCTCCATCTTTTTCGGGAGCATGTCAATTATGTCGTATTTTTGCAATTCATGGTCCCAAGTGTTAAATGGCGCTCCCCATCTGCAGTTGAGTAAACCACTTTGAATTCACAGAATGATTTGATTTACTTCGAAAACATTTGGCATCCGAATCACGGAATGAAGCTGTGGGCATGTCGTACGTATGTTTTCGGATGACTTCAAATAGCGTGCGACAATTTCCCCCATGTTTTGGACCACTTGACTTGCCCCAAGGATGCATCAATAGCACACGGCCACTTGGTTCTCTGAGAGTTGTTGCAAGGTGCCAGTTGAGTGACTTTCCGACTTGTGCGCGTGTGTGTGTGTGTATGGACAAACGTCAACAATAGAACGGGGGACGGAAGTCAACATGGGCACGTTTGTGCATTGCTAAAGGGAGGAATGTTTAACAATAGCAGTGAAGAGGTCATTTTCAAAGGGCAGCCATGGATGGCATGACTAATGGTGGCAGGATTCATTTACGCTCCATAGTATCAGGTCTTTGCTGCCTTTCCACTTTTCTCACATGTCTCCGTTTTCGGTGCTGCTGCTGCTGCTGCTTTTTAGTCTGAATGTTTGGCTCCAGTTTTATGACGCTTGAGTTGACAATGATGATTTATGTGCTACTACGCTTTATTTCTTCTCATAAATCAATTTGCGGCAGCCACGCCCCTCGTGACCTCAATGACGACGCCTTCATATCGTACTGTAGAAGTTCAGTCTACATGCGTTGAATTAAACCAACTTGACCTGAGGGGGGAAAAAAAAAATCAGTACAGGGAATTTGACCATTGAAAATGTTCCCTAGCTGCAGCTTTCACAACATGACACACCCTCCGTAAAATGGCCATACTGTCCCCATCGTGTGGTAGGTAGGTAGGTAGGTAGGTAGGTAGGTAGGGTGAGGAAAAACAATATGAATCATTACGAGTGTGGTCGCAAAACAAACTACAAATATAAACATGATGCTAGCCATCATCCCTTTCTTTATCTTTTTTCTTCTGGCCAAGCTGATGCGTTGACATTTCTGGGATTCAAGTTAGCCCTTTGCCTGACTCCAAGTCTTTTTATTAGGAACACAGGCATATTTATGTATCGCTATCATTATTATTATTGTTATAAAACACACATGTTTTTGTCCCCCGGCATGTCAGGCTTCAATGCACACAGCTGTTTCTCCTCAACTCCTGTGTTTTTCTTTTCTTAAGAGGTGCTTTTGCACAATGCCATTCCTCCCCAAGGACCCTTCTACAACTAACTATAGAATATGTGTGTGTGTGTGTGTGTGTGTGCGTGTGTGTGTGTGTGTGTGTGTGTGTGTGTGTGTGTGTGTGCGTGTGTGTGTGTACATGTATATGAATACGTGTATATATATTTTCTTATTTTATATATAGTATATATTTTGTCAGTAAAATTCGAATCCTCACAAATTGTCACACTTTTTTTCTTCCCAACCAGTTTTCCATTCAATTCCCACGAGAACACAGTTTGATGACAGACTGCTCAAGTTCTAATGAATCCAGACAAGACAGCGAATACTTAAGCGTGTTTCAACTATGCTACACAGCCATAAATTAGTGTAACCTTTCACATTTGAGCAGCCATCACTTGTAATATGTAATTATGATTGAATATGCATGTGGAAGAGGAACTGATCGGTCACACCAATAGTGGGCTGAAGGAATTACTGGTTAGGATCAAAAACATATTTGAAATAGATACGACTTCCTCCCGGTGCTTGAATTCTACTGGGAAGATTTACGCGCTGTATTTTGGTCGATCATTCATCACACGCGCGCTCACACACGCACGCACACACAATACCCCCCCACGCAAGAAGAATGTGGAGGGGTTGCTAATAACCTGCTAGTGGAAGCCTGATCAATAGTACGACTCAAGTTTCTCGGCTACATAAGAGAAAGTGCAGCAGCAGCAGCAGCAGCAGCAGCAGCTGCTGTTTGGAAGTGAAAAAAAAAAAAACTTCTTCATAGTTGCCTTGTGAGATTTCACACATGGGTTAGAAAGTCTTTTTTTTCTTACATACCTTTTGGTAATTTCTTTGGAGAGATCATTTGATAATCTTGGCAATGAATGAATGTGACAGAGAAAAACTTGTTTCTGTGCATGATTTTGAGATAAAGCCATGAGGTTGAAATCAAGCCAAAATGTTGATTTGGGCCAATCTTAGAAATATAAATAATGAGACTGTCAACATGTAAGCTTGAATCGTTTTGAGGTCAAGTTTTACGTCACATTCAACTTGTATGGAAAATGGCTTTTGAAATGGCTTGTACAAGGTTTGTCCTTAAACCTCCGAGACCGCTGTCACAAAATATCATTTTTAGAACCCACGCTGGAAACCGTTAACAGCATTTTCAGTTTTCTCCAGAGTTCATAACATTCGTACAAAACGTCGGCCGGTTTCGAGTTATCTTCTTGCCCGTAAACGATTCCAGCCACACCGGCCGGCGCACGATGCGGCGTCTCGTCTCCCACATCAAGACGGAGACTAGCGAAAACATTTTCTCCCAAATTCAAACCATACACCTCAAGCTGCGTTCAGAAGCAGAAAACATGATTCACACACGAAGACACGCAGCCGTCTGCGTTTGCCGATCCCTCAAGGCCCATTACGGTCACCCCCCCCCCCCCCCCCCCCCCCCCCCCGAGCCCAAAAGAGCCGCACATTCTCCACAGCCTTCTCCAAGCGTCATTGGGAAAACTGCTCCTATTTGTCAAAATCACAGTGCGGCTCAGCTCAGCACGGGCTACGCTGGAAGAAGTGGATCAGCCAGATCGCAATCGGGCCAACTTGACAGCACGTGCGTGAGTGCGAAGCAGATGGATGCATTTTGTTGCCACTTGTTAAAAACACTCAGCGGCCTCCATCGCTTTCGTCGATACGGCTAATTGAAAGAACAGCATCTCTTAAAAGCTTCTTTACTTGTCAGATAATGAAGTAGGGAATGTGTTTCCCCATCACACCTATGAATGATTGATAAGGATCGGGAGTTCATTCATAATCGATACGTACATCTCCCATCTGGACCCTCTCCAAAACTCCATTTTTGTCAAGACCCCTGAGTCAGTGTGATAAATAGAAGGCTGCACAAATACTAAATCTCAGAGCGATGCCCAAAAGTTGCATTTTGGCCTAGTTACGGGGCCTTAGGGTGAGTTAGGGTCATACTTGATGACAGTACTCAGTGGCAAAGCCTTTTGCCAGTCTCTCAAAAATCGGCGTATATTTTTTGGGGGATGAAAAAGCCTGCAATTTGTCAATGTTGATTTGAAGCAGGCGTTTGGAGTCAATTCCAGGAATTTGGATCAAATCAGCCCCATTTTGAAGCATGTGGACAAGATGCAACATGGGCGGCACTAAATTGCTTTTTTATTTTGCCAATGCATCTAATGGAGGCAAAGCATTGCGCCAGTGAGTGTGAGGAAAAGTTCATGGATGCGCTCAGCTTTAACCTAAAATGTTTGGCTATTTTTCCCACTTGTGTTTATTGTCCTTTGTCTGTGCAAAAACAAGGTCTTGTTCCAATTAGACGCGGTTGTGCCTCTGTGTTCCAGTCCTGGTCTATCCACCGTTGGGTTTTTTCCCCCGCATTTTCCTCTCTCAGAAACAAAGAGAGAACAAATGTGCACGAGGAGCTCAGTGAGTTGATTCAACGTAGAGCAAAGTACTCTGTAAGTTTTGAACAACTCAGCCCAGATGATGATAATGATGATGATGCACGTTGATGTGCTCTGGCCATTGCTTGAAAGTGTCTCTCAAGCTTTAGCCATCTTATGTGATAAAAACTAGCTTTAGTAGTTAAAAAGTAGTTTCCAAAATAGGCCCAAGACAATCTGGCCCTAGTGTGTCATGGTCGGTGAGTATTATATGATCCAAGGTTAGAAGCAATCAGACACAAAGTGGTATTATGGTGACATTCGTTCTCAAGCCAGTGATAGATAGATAGATAGATGGATAGACGGATAGACAGGAGCAGTATTGTGTCGTTGCGTCTCTTTGCTCCCTAGGACAAGTTGTCTTTTGGCGCTGAGTGGGAGGAGTTTTCACACACTTTTCTGCGACAAGACAATACGCAACAAGGTGAGGCCACCGTGAAAATCCAACGCCTGGAGCCACCAAGCAAAGCCAGAGAGGAAATGAACACGCTGCTGCTTCTGCCGTGGCTGCTGCTTCTGCCGCTTTTTCTTTTTTTCTTTCTTTTTTTTCTTTTTGCTGTCTTCACCTGTAGCACCCGCCTGCACCCCCACCCCCTCTCTTTTCTCACTCATTTACTCGCTCACTCAGCCACCCCAGGCATCAGGTGGATAATCCCAAAAGGTCACCGATGGCCTCCCTTCTCTCACCCCTCCCTTCTATTTTTTTTGTTGAGGAAAAAAAGGCAAGAAAATGAGAAGCAAAGCCCCGGGGAAGTTTCACTCATGTACACACAGGCTAATAAAGTGTGGGAGGTAAACAGGGACTTTCCTTTCTTCATTCACCTGATTTTTGCTAGCGATATTATTATTATTATTATATTTTTTAAAATTGTCTGGATTGTTAGTTTTTTCCAACATAACCTTTACTTTCTAGTAAGTGAATCCCTCACTGTTTGAGACCCCTAAAATTGTTTGCACCAAAATTCACCATGCTTGCAAAACCCTCGGCGTGTTGAGGTCCCCCAAAGGCGATTCATTCATTCATGTGAACATTGACTATAATTGCTGTCTGAGAAAATTCCCAGAACATACTGTGCTGGGACATCATGTGAGCAAATAAAAACTTCTTCACAAGTGGTGAAGCGCCATCGACAAATCCATAAGCCCATGTTCTGCTGAAGGACAAACATATTGGTGTGTTTGCCAAGGTAATGAATGTTGATTTCTCTTCAGGGTTCGTTGAAGTGTCTTGGTTCTTAAACGAGTTTTCTTCTTTTCTGATTTCAGCCCTCTAGGATGAATTCTCCAGCTATGCCGTCTCATTCCACGCTGGGCGCACAATGAATTCATCCATCCATCCATCCATCCATCCATCCATCCATCCATCCATCCATCCATCCATCCATCCATCCATCCATCCATCCATCCATCCATCCATCCATCCATCCATCCATCCATCCATCCATCCATCCAGTCGGTTGGTTGATTTCTGTTCTTTAGACAAATGAGACAAATGAAGACGAGCAGCGGTTCTCTTTTGAAACCCAATCTGTGATTTGTCTCCGGCCGCTAAACTGATCTGGACGAGTTGAACTCTAAAAGCAGCTTTTAACTCAGCAGCCAAGTCATCCATTTGCCGTCCTCTCTGGCTATCGGCTTACGCCCTTTCCATTGAAATAATTGATTTCCGCAGGTCACCCACCGCTCCAGTTTTGTGTGGGAGGCCTGGGAGTTCAAAGGTCAAGGGCAGGTCGCCCTCCCACCTATTTCATTGCGGGCTGGCTCGATCGATGTGCGCCGCCGAGCAGATGGGTAAACCGGCCGAGGCGATTCACCGTATTGGCGCTTACTAATGACAATTAAGATCCGTTCTTTTTCCTGATGTACATTTGCTTCCTTTGCACACATAATACTTTATACGGTACATTCTTCTCAAATGCATGTTTCTAATACGTATGACGCACCTGTTGCCTTCTCCTTGAGAAAAAAAACCCCAAAAGACGAAAAGGCACCAAGTTGGATTTCGAGGCCGCACAGTGAACTTTTGAAGCCTCTCTCTCGGTCATGGGAGCGCAGCTCGGCATTATGCACCAATGACCTCATATGCTCTGAAGCTGAGAAAACACGCTTTAACAGACTTTAATGACGCACAAGTGTAATGTCAGATGTGTATATTTACGGTGAAAGTGCAGCAGCGTATGTATGTGCTCATGAGATATTTGTCATTAAACGTCGGTCGCTGGCTGGCGGGCGGGCGGGCGGGCGCTGAAACAAAGCGGGAATCCCCCTCGTCTGATTGCTTTGCTCGCTTGCCACAACAGCGGCTTGCAGTGTCTCCTTTCACCGCTACACTGGTGTGATTGCGTTTGACAATACTTTGGATTTCAAATCACGTCACCGCAAAGATGATGGAATGGCAATTAAAGGGGAAAAAAGATGCAGAACAAAATTTGGGGGAGATGCCATGATGAGATAGATGCATGCAGGCACTTACTTTTGTTATTTTTTTCCCCCCCACATATCCTAGAGCATACATCAACAGCACTTTGGATGTCCGGGCAAAATGGGGCGATGATGAAGATGAACACGTAAAAGGTAAGGGAGCTGCCTCGCCTTTACTTGTATTTTGAAACTGAGCAAAAAGATAGGGAGTGTGATTGGGTGTCCAACATGAGGTAGAAAAAACAAAAGATGCTTTAGAAAAGGATTCCATGAAGTACACAGGAAACATTTACTTTCATTTTTGCAAACATTGCAAAGCATCAATCAGCAGCATGATCTGACATCCAAGCAAAAGCTTGCCGTATGGCCTGAAAAGGGGAACGGAGCAGTTCAGGCAAAATCAAATGCAGCCACTTGTTAAGGAATTGGGACAGCCGTCTTTACAAAGACAGACAGACAGACAGACAGACAGGTGGTCATGGGAACAACACACTGCACGAAATGGATTCAAATCTTTTGATGCCCGCAAGCTTTCTCTGCTCAAGAAGGCACATGTCTGCCCGCGCCTGCCCTTAAGGGACTCCAAATGACTCAGACATGAAACCAAGTTGAACTTTGAAAATGCCAACAAGATGTGTTTATATGACGCCATGTTAAACATCACGCAGGAAGAACTTGAATACTTTTTTTTTTTTTTTTCCCCAATAAGTCACAAAGGTCAACAGGGTGAATGAACTTTTGTCATTCCCCAAGCTGCTTCCTGTTCCACACCTCACAAATGAATCATCTTTCAATTTTGCACGCCGCTCGCTCGCACTCATTTGACACTTTCCAGCAGACGTTCAGCAGTAAATGAGCCACACAATCTGCACATTAGAAAGTAAAAGATGGAGAGAAAACACATTTCACAACTATTAGCGTAATTGCCGGCATATTTTTAAAGCCTGACAGCCGTCATTTGGACTCACGCTCTTCCCTGTCTGCCTGTCTGCCTGTCTGCCTGTCTGTCTGTCTTTTAGCAATGACAAAAAAGCGCGAGCCGAGTTGACTGAAAGGTCAACGTGTGAAAATATAATTAGGGGTAATTAATTCTTCTCACAGGGGAAGTCCTCAGCGTTCTTGTTTGTCAGTCGACAGGCGATGATTGATGTGCGGCTAAATTGTTTTGCGCTGACTGACACACTAATCCTTCAATTTGAATCTTAACTTTAATCACTGACTGCATCTTAGATATCTCAGTTGCGACTTCAATTTGGATTTTGGCGGATTTTAAAGTATTTTTCCAGCAGGAAACAACAAACTAACTAACGATACGTACAGCATTTGAAACTTTGTGTAGGAAATAGTAGATGTACGTTGTAGAAAACAACCTACCCACGGCGAGTATCAGCATCAGCCACCACTGATGATGATGATGATGATGATGATGATGACGGGCCCCCACCGAGAAAACACGCCGCATTGTGAACAATACAATAGCGCTTGTTGTTGTGAAGCTATTTCACCCCTGCCCATGAGTCAGAGCAACCCAATACTCTCGACACACCTCGTCTTTGTCAGCGGCAGAGAACGTGCCCGTGTTGCACGTCCCCTCGTATTCCAGCCTGCCGTGGGAACGTGCTAAAAAGCCCACAAGTGAACTTATCTCTCACCCCGGGGAGCCAAAGGGCCGCCGAGTGTGTTTTGGCGTGTCGGTTTTGGAGCGCCGCCCCGGTTTCAAAAGGCCGAAAGAAATTCTCCCAGGAGCTCATCCATCATACAAGCGAGGCAGCCTGGCTGAGTTTTTTTTTTTGCATTCAAAAGGGGGATGATCAAGCACAGGGCCAAAGCTCTTATTTTCAACCGGAAGAATCTTCACAGCACATGACCAAACAAAACGTATCCATAGATTATTACACTCAAATATCCTAATGTCAGCCACCTCTGGCAAACATCCCAGTTCACCCCGCTTGCAGAATGCTGCACAGCACCATCTCCAGGCCGAGGAGCATCTTCATTTCTTCACATCGAACATTTGACTTCCATTGTGTCATTTCAACATGCAGGATAGTTGCTAACCTGTGCTTTACACAATCAGGATTTTCAAAAAAAGAAAAATGTGGGGAGCAAGAAAAATCTTCCAGTCCGATCCAGTCAATCAGATCTGTGTCAAGTCATTTTTCTCTGTAAAGGCAGCTTCTAAAAGTCATAAAAAGGGAAGTGACAAAACTCCGTAGCAGCTTTTTTGCTCTTTCGTCCCTTCCCAACTGCAAAGTGAGTTACACACTTTGCAGGAATGTTTGCCGCGGTTCACACAGCCACCGCGCGCACTGGCAGACGTCATGAGAAAAGGCACAGAGAAACGTTAATACCTGCCCCGAGGATGCTCAATTGGATATTTCCGCGCCCGCCAAACATTCCTTGAAATGTTTATTGCCCCCGTATTACACTTCCTGCATCAGCTGAGAAATGTGTCAAGCGGGCCGGGCCGGGCCGTCCGAAGACTTTCTCACGCTTCACACTTGCTTGAGTACGGTTGTCAAAAGTGACTGTTGGAGCGGCTCTGCTCATTTCTCGGCCGTTCTGATGGCTGATAATAACTTGATCTCGGACAGTATTGGAAAAAAATATTGCCCAAGCGCGGTCAGACAGGTGGTAACTCAACTTTTGAGCTTGTATTCTGCAAGAATAAGAAGTTGATGGGAAGGTGAGGTGAGGTGAGGTGAGGTGAGGTGAGGTGGAGCGACAAATCGCACAAACAAGTGAGATGAGAGAAATGTTTTCTGCTGTGTGTTTTCCAGTCTCATATTTAACAGCCGTGGTTGTCGCCTCCCTTGAATTTAGCGTCAAATGGAGAAACATCAGTCATATTAGGCCGTATATCAAAGCGACGGGGCAGCTCCCGCACGGCGGGCTGAGCTTTCACCCGCCCTGAACATCTGTTGTAATTTCTCTCAAATTGAACTTTTATTAGCTGCTCATTAAAGCTGCTGCGGTGGCGGCGATGGCGAAACCAGATGGCTTCTTGCTGACCTTACAACTACTTCTTTTTTTTTTTATGGCTCGGGTGAAAATTGAAGCAAAGGAAGCCGTGCGCTTTATAAAATGAAGGCAATCATTTCCACATTCCAGAGACACGCGGGGGTCGGGGGGGGGGGGCACAGAGTGTAATGCAGAGTAGGGTCTGGTCTGTAACTCAACCTTACTGATCTATTTATGTTCCATAACCAATATGCATGTCAAATATCTTTTGCTCATATTTGGACTGGAGACTTGTACAAGCGATACCATGACCCAACATGACTGACTTCCTTTGGAAATCGTACTCGTGCCTTTATTTGTCTCGTGACAGACGTATAAGTTCCCCTTGCATTTGTTTCTACGCTCTGGCCCTCCCTTTGCCAAGTGAGCGCTGCCGTGTCACTCGGCCTCGTAACAATTAGGTGACCTCAGCGCAACATGCTTAGCTTTAAACTTGTGGCATCTTAACCCACAATAAATGTAAAGAGCGTGTGAGTGTGTGTGTGTTTGGAAAGGAAAATGTAGTTGACACGTGGTGCGTCAGCCCAAGTGGCTGCCAGCTGCCAGGATGATGGACAGATGGCCGATGGGAGGAAGAGCGAGACAATAGCGGCTTTTATTTCTCCTGCGCACATTCCACCGCGGGCCTGTGCGCTCTCCACCGACTGCCTCGGTGTCTGGGTCGCGGGACTTCCCCCGGTTTGGCGTCATTTTGTACACGACTTCTGGAAAACATGTCGTGTGCAGGTCAAGAGATTTCCTCTTGAGCAGTGCTATTGTGAGGGCCGTGGCATGTTTCCAACCATATTTTCAAGTGACCTTTTGAGTGTCATCTCCGTTGTGCCTTTCTTCACATCGTGGAGGGCCAAACTAGGACTGAACAATCCATCAAATTCAAATCCATGTCACAATGAATGCAATCATCTATATTTTATTTTATTTCATCTTTGATTCTATTTTATTTGCTGAATATTTGTCTGATTGGCAGCTGCTACAACTACAGATGAAGGAAAAGCATGAAAAATCATCAACTCAAATGTGAAGCCAAAGTTCCAATTGCTATTTTGTGCCGACTCATACTAAAATACAAGGATGATATTTCACGAGGATTTCCTTACCACTCATTTGCTCCCCTTTCCTCTTTATTTTCAGCCCACTGCGATATCCCGCCGAAGATGCGCCGCAACGTGGACCCGGGTGGGGGGGGGGCTCGTGTCTCTGCGTCCGCAGGTGCAGGGATGTTCGCCATCCTGTTGTCCCTCTTCTGCTTCCTGGTGAGTGCTAGCAGTTCCAACACACTGGTGCTCATGTTACACAATATGGCACATGCACGCTACTGGACAAACAGGGCCGAGGGGCCGAGGGGCCGAGGGGCCGTGTCACGCCTCCTCACAATCATGACAGACAGTAGTGGACGAGCTTTTCAGATCTTTGCTTGATGAGCGGTGTGTGTGTGTGCGCGCGCGCGACCTGTTTTGGTAACCTCCAGGCGTGTTTGACATCTCCTCACATGTGTGCAGGTGATGAGCTCCAGGCTCTCCCTTTCAATTAAATGCAAATTGATGAAGCATTCAATCAGTCATATCAATGTCCAATTATTTGAAACTTTTCAACGTCAATATTTTGTGACAAGAAACTTTCGGAGGTGAAACTAAAATATAAACAAACACGCATGGCGAGACGCAAAGCTTTTAGAATATATAAGATGTATATAAAATACAACATTTCCATTTGATGCTAAAATTGAGATAATAGAGCGCTTTTAGAAAACTATTTTCATTCAAGACATTCAAGAGTATTTATAACAAGAGAAGGCTTTTAATCATTATCAATGGATTAAATAAACACACACACACATACAAGAGACCTTTTGATAGTGTAGTTTACACTTGCATTCCATTGCCAGCACACGCACGCGCGCGCGCACACATTGCTCACAGTTATTTATCACAAACTAACAAATCCTTCCATCTGGCGTGTGGACGGAGAGCTTTTTGTTTGTGTAAACAAGCAGCTGAAGAGCTCTTAACCAAACAAAGATTAGAGAAGAAAAGAAAAAGTGTGGCAAGGATGAGGAGGAGGAGGAGGAGGAGGAGGAGGATGGTGCGCGCGCACCGAGAGACGGAGGGAGGGAGGAGCAGCGAGATAAGTGCGTGCGTGCGTACGTGCGTGCGTGCATTTACTTAACGAGACTTCCCTGTGTCTGCCAAAGCAAATACGCTACATGCACGCATGCATGCAAGTTGCGGAACGAGGAACACTCGGCTGAGGAGTGCGCGCAAGACTGCCGCAAATTGCAGCGGGCGGACCGCTGTTGTTGTTGTTTGTTAAAGCTCTTTTTTGTTTGTTTTTTTTTTGCACATGGATATGCGGATTTGCTCCCCACGACCTCCTCGCGCAAAATGATGGTAAGCGCTCAAACCATTAATGAATGCTTAATCATCTTTAAGTGTTGACGAAAGTTAAAGACAATTTAAAGACCCCTTCATCCTCCTACTATATTTACTTTTTCTAGTGTTGCAGTGTGTCTTCCACCAAATGTAAAGGCGACATCATATTTCCACAATTACTACATCATCTTACCTTTGAGCGACATTTAATTGTGGATGTTATTCATTTTCATGTAAACTATCAAATTAATAATAATAATAATAATAATGATAAACTATCAAATTAATAATAATAATAATAACAATAATAATAATAATAATAATAATGGTGAATATTATGGTTATTGTTCAGCCTATATAAATGCTTACAAATGTTTCGGTTACTGTAATGGCATCATAATGAAACATAAATGGCATCATTTATATTAACACCTTTTATCGTTATAAATCAGAATATTAAAAAAGACACAATATTACAATTCAGAACAATGAGCACAAATAACAAAATAGAAAAACTGATTGTGTTCAAAGGTGAAAATGCTTAACAATGATGCGGGGGGGGGGGTTTCTGGGGCAAAAAACATACAAGCGACTTTTTAATGAAAAACGTTGTAAAAGAAAGCTTTCTTTCCAGATATTTGGATTTTTCTTTTTGTTATTTTTGTTTTCTAAACAACGTGCTGTGTGTGTGTGTGTGTGTAAAACTTGAAGTGCACACATTTATGTAAACATTTGAATCTACGTATCCGTTAAAAGGCACTATATCAATTTATATGAATGAATGTTTTGACCCTGTTTTTGCCCTCTCCCACCCCCAATTCATTTTTATTTAATAACTACATGTTTGGCCAAAGTGCTGATACAGACTCATTGTAATAATCCAGTCCATATCAAGGGCGGGTAATTTAAGGCCCATGGACCACATATGACCTACCGCAGCATTTGCTCTGAGCACAAGAAACCTCAGAAGAATACGAAACACAACCCAAACACATACATTCGTTTTTGGAAGAGTGTGTGTGTGTGAGTGTGTGTGTGTGTGTTCACGTGTTGAAAAACTGGACTGTCCAACTTTTGGCTACACAGAAAATTGCACTCAGACACAAACTTGACACCCGTCTGCTTCCATGCGCCGATCTTTATTTAATTAGCAGAGCCTCACTAAGCGTTTTTGTATCTCAACTCCGCAGTAGCTCACTTGCTCTTTATCATCTATATCATGTCATTATAAATATTAATATGACATTTATTAAGATTGTGGCTTGAAATGTTTTTGTCATCTGCACAGAAATGTTTTAAAAGCGGCATACAAGTAGGAGATGTATCTTATAATGACAATCATACTGAGTACTGACATTCATTTCATAATGTGTTTAATCTTTTTCAGTAGGCTGGGCTGTTTCTATTAGTACTTTATTTGCCTTATTTTACTGCACAAGGGTGACATTAAGAACTTTGGTTTATGGGAACTTTGGATTTTTTGAGTGTGATAGAAAATTGGATGTTAAAAGCTCTTTTTTAATGCAGATGCCGCGTTTATTCCATGTTAATCGCTGCCCAATAAAAACAATGTATCTCAAATCTTAAAAACAAAAACATTTCATAGCCGTTCAAAAAAAAAACCGGGAAGATATGATGGTGTTTATCTAGAGGAGTTTTTCCAAGTTTCAAGAGGAAGCAATTATAGAACGGCAGTTGAGCATTTACTTTATTCGATATCGCCGAGTTTCACACGCTCTTATGCACTAGAAGAATGACAAGGCTACTTCTTGTGTTTCTGCACACTCATCGGACAACTTTGTCATCCAACTACTATACTAATGAGCACGAGTGCACTTCCTTCACGAGTAGTGAAGTACTAAAAATGTTGTATTAATCCTATCGTGCTCATTTTTGTGTACTAGTGCATGGACCTTCAACTAATATATACACTAGGTAAGTGCTCAAATGGCTTTCCGTAAGCGTTTATAGGATCACGTTCATCTCGCTGTGACACATGCTCAAACATGAAATCTCCTTGTACACCCCCTTGACAGACTGCTGCAGCGTGGCGTGCTGTGTGTGTAAGGGGGTGCAAGGTGTGCAAATACCAAAGGTGTGAGTGTACCCACTGGCTGCTGTTTGATTTAATGCTGTAGTTTGTCTCCTCATAACATCGTCAGGCCTCAAGTTTATGGAGTTCCCCCACCCCCCCCCCCCCCCGACCTCCCAGCAATCAGGCAGCTCCTAGCCACACACACACCACCTCACCTTGCGCCCCGAAACCCTCCATAAGCCTTCATGGTTCTTATTACTGTCTCTAATAAATTGTGAATAAGGCCCGAAAAAGTCTGCTGCTCTGAGAATTCCCCATCCCGTCCGTCACCCCAGCAGCTTTAGCCCCCCGCTGCCCCGCCTCCCCCCTCAAGAAAACACAAATTAATTCCAAAGCCCTCTGTAAGCCAACCCTTTGTGGAATGATAAATATTTTCATAGGGAGCTCGTGCTTCCTCATTTCTTTTACATCTCACTTTGCAAATATGACTTGCTGCGTGGAATCGGCGTGACGCATTGCTGTGCATCGTACGCTCGCTCGCTCGCTCGCTCGCTCCTCGTTCCCTCTGCCTCCAATCGTACGCCATGGTACCTTGAATTCTTCAGTCATTTTGTCATGAGCAAGGTTATGGGATGAAGATACCCATGTACGTATATACTACATACACAAGTTGGTAGGGAGAGAAGTGAGAATTCCCTGAGTACAGTTCACTTCAGTAAGAAGTCAAATCAAAAGAGTGTGCTTTTGGAACATTTGTCTTCTATCTATCTATCTATACAGCGCATTGAGAGCCATTCCATTCCCAACACAGCCCTGGTGTTAGTTAGTTAGGGAGCACTTCACAGTCGCCCTAAATGTGCGAAAGGCGTCGTAAAGAGATTACATGTCAGCCGCAGAGCACGTTGATTCATGTCTCGTATTTAAGTAAGCAGGGCTGATTCTAGAAAAGTGGTAAATGATACACAGCAATTGCACTTAAGATAATATTTGGGGAAAGCATGATGGTTGCGGCTGCCTTTTCAATTCTTTCGCCGTTTCTCATTTACCTGGATGCTTGCAAATTTGCTTGGACTTATTTGTGCTATTCATTGGCCAGTGATAATATGTCGCTCTCAATCGCTACGTATTGTCTAAACACTTTAATAGGCATTTTGTTATCGTGAACTCTTTAGTTAACAAATCAAGTAAAAAAAAGCCACTTTTTGTTCATGAATTTGTTTGATCCACATTGCAGCACCTCCTTTGCATACAAACATCCCCCCCCCCTTCCCCACCCGCATGCACAGATAATAATCTTTACTTTCCACTGAAACGTAATAAGAGGCTGTGGCTGGGGGATTATTTTTTTAGGTGTCTGAATTTTGCTTCAGCGTTTTTTTTTCCTCAACCGTTTTTCCTTCTTGGATTTTATAGACTCGCGCATATATGCATGTACTTCTTAAATGTTGCTCCACCAGTGTGTTTTCTCTGATCATAAATTATTGGTCCACGAGCTGCTTGTATGATATCATGCGCATACAAGTAATTGCAATTTGGCTTTCTGAATGGGTCACTACCTACTGGCTCTCTTGAATGAATGAATGAGCGTCAATTAGAAGATTTGAAAAATAAATGTTCTTGATTATAGACACATTTTGAAAATTTTATTGCATTTTTCTGATCAGGAAAATTGATTGATCAATAACTTTTTGAGTATTATTCTGCTCTGTGGATGGCATTTAGAACATCTAATGTCGTTACACGTTTTACTGCAATTTGCCAAATCCTTGACGGCCAATGCAGTGTGCATGTGCGTGTGTGTGTGGGTGTGTGGGTGTGTGCGTGCGTGCGGCTAAGTGAATTCAGGAAAGCGTGCAAGTGTGCGTGCGACCTCTGTCTCTCTCCATCTGAGTGCACCAGATGTTGCTCACCTGTGAGTGGGACCACCATCTGACTGGACTGGACTGGACTGGGCTGGGGGCGCTGGGGCTGCCAGCTGGTCTGGTACCATTATCACTTAGCCCCTATTTCAGGGATCCTTGTCATGAATGAAACCTGGAAATGAGTTTAAGGGCTTTGTTTGGACGTCGTAGTGTTTTGCCAAGGAACGATATTGGAATGAGTTGAGAATCTTCATCTCCACAAAAGTAGTGCCTGCCTCTTATGAGCCTTTTTATTGGGGTGGCGTTTCCTTGCAGATTTTCACGCTGGACTTGTTTGTCTTGCTTGAACAGGATTTTGTCTTGATTTTTCATCCCTTTGTGATTTGAATGGTATATGTGGATTTGCCTTATTGTGTATAAACGCCTGTAGTGCCAGTTAGCGATGGGATGACTTCAGTTAGAAGGAGACAAAGCAGGCCTAAGTAGAAACGGTGTGAGATAAATTTACACCGGGTTTGTAGCAGGTTCAGCACTCTCCGAAGATTTATTGAATCCACTCCAAGTTGGGCCATCTTTCCGAAAGCATCTGTCGTCGCGGTGAAAGGCATTAGCGAGCCCCCCTCCCTCCCTCTCCCCTCTCCCCGCTTGGATAGCTCGAGGAAAAATTTGCGAGTCCAGGGATTTGTCGCCTCTTCAGCTGGTTGCTTAAGTTTTCCCTCATTGCGGGTTGATGTCAATAAACTTTCTGGCTGTTGCATTGCACAAAAAATGCTGCAATGGACCTCAAGTGTCGATGGAACAAAGAATGATGGAACTCCGTCATTTAGTAGGATTTAGAACAAAAATACAATTACGCCATCAAACACAATAGGAACAAGTTACAGCTGCTTTTCTAAGGTTAATGGCTGTGTTGTAAAAGTCTGGAAATCCAGACAACACTGTGCGTTTCCATGATATTTGACCAGTTGATCATTTTACAAGAGATCAATTCACCATACAAAAATAGAAAATTCCAGCAACAACTCGGACCTTGAAAAACATGTAAGTCAAGAGACCGCTTAGTTGTTGGGTGCTGGATGCACAAAGAAAACAGTGGGCAGCAGCTGTTCCACAAGGGACTAGCACACTTGTGTTACCCCTTGTTCTTTGTCTTTCTTTTATCAGGCAAATAAAGAGGCTCTGTGCATGCTGGGGAACACGCACACACACACACGGGCGCACACACACACACGGGCGCACACACACACACACACACGGGCGCACACACACCTCCCCAATGCAGCCCACCCGTAGGGCGGTGTGTCCAAATGGAGGCTTCCAGGTGGGCTTCCATATGGCACAAGCACGGCCCGGCGGGTTCACCTTGTCAGGCCGCTGATGGAGACTTTTCAATAAAAAAGGTCAAAGTATCGATGGGGTCACTGAGGCGTATAGCCGTTTGCGGAGCTGACTCAGCACGAGCACGAGCACGAGCACGTGCACGCGCACGCACGCACGCTCACACATGCACAAACCAAGTAAACACAGTAAAAGATGAATGAAGAATTACTCCGCACAAGAGACTTGGCTGACTAAAATGATGAACTTTTAAGGCCCGCAGCTGAGCACTGAAAAAAGTAAGTACGTGATTCGTCAGTCAGCTGGGAACGCCTCCAACATATCATAAATTCCCTCATTTAAAATAAAGTTGACGTTTAGATGGCAATGAGCAAGTTCTTCCCAAGCAGGTGGGCTTGAAATGTTACCACATATCAAATCAATTATCCTGGATGAAATGATCCATTGCAGGAGAAATGTTATTTTTCGTTACGTGTTTCAATAACGAAAAATAGTACCGACATGGTAAAAGGTAAACGAAAGCTTGGGTGCTAATTTCACTCACGTTCCATGCTCTTGATGTGTTTTCATTTTGTCTTTTACTTTTGGACCTTCTTCCAAACAGTGCATCAGTGCCTGTGGCTCTCTCTCCATGCCCACGTAGTCATTCATCTTTAGCCTAATAGCATACCTACTTACCCAAGTCCAATCCATCCAAATCTAGCAAGGCAAGAAAAACCCCTATGTATGTGGAGCAAAAGCGTGAGACTCAGGTGAACTATTGTGGGACTTGACCTTGTGCCCCCCTCCTTCCCCCATGACCCTCCACGACCTCCACTCTGCCTGTCCACAGCCCTGCTGGGTTTGTTTTAGCTTGAGTTTCATCCTTCTGCCTGCCACGTCTCGGCTGAGCTTCCACTTGTCCTCCCTCCGGTGTTCCGCCGTTCCCATGGTTTCTCGCAGGACTCGCCCTTAAGCAGGAAATGTCTTTGGTATCACATGCACGCCTTTTGTGTGTGTGTGTGTGTCTGTCAGTGTGGAGTGTGTGCGTGCGTGTGTGTGCGTGCGTGTGTTACAAAGCGGTGCAGCTGATGTCAAGAGGTTTCTGAGCAGACGTCCGTTTCACTTGGGCATGTCCCCGTCATTTCTCCGAGATGGATGGTTCAAAATGTTCACATTGACTTTTTGTGCTCTTTCAACAGGAGCCGTGCTAACAGGAGGAAAAAGTGGACCAGGCTATCTCTTTGGACAACAGGTGAGACCTTGCTTGACAAGTTGGAGGCTACAGTAGCAGTTCATTTGTGCCTCCCAATGTACCAGAACGATTTTGATTTAATGATTTGAATTACCCCTATTTAATTAGAGTTGCTGATGGTCTAAGAGTGCACTTGCTCGACTTGTGTGACTTGCAGGGCTTCTCATTGTTGAGTGGCAACTCCTTCAAAGCCTCAAGTGGTGAGATTTCGATCCAGTTCAACCTCTTTATCATAGCACGGCGGCAAAGTTTGTCGACCGTCTCGATCCTTCTCCATAAGGGCGAGAGATCCCGCTCTTGAGGCTCGACTTCCAATTTCTCCAGATTGACTTTTCCGGGGGACGGCATGATGGCGGCGTACGGACAAACCCAGTACAGCCCCGGCCTCCAAGCTGCCGGAGCCTACAGCCCTTACACGCATCACACGCAAGGCTACACGGTGCCATCCTACAGTGAGTGTACGCCAAACCGAGCTCACGTTCAGTTTCAGGCAACAAAAATACCCGAGCTGAGCTTCAAGCTTGAAATCGAAATGGAATCACCGTCTTCTGAATTGCCTTCGACAGAAAGTCATCAAGTTCTCTCTTTTGTTGCGTGCGCACAGACATCAAGACAGAGGAGGGCCTGAGCCAGTCGCCAGGCCAGACGGGGCTTTTGGGCTACTCCAACTTCAGCAGCGCCCCCGCCACTCAGAGCATCTACGGCTACTCGCACACACACGGTGAGCACGCACGCACGCACGCTTGCTCGCTGGCTGCATCAAGCCACCGTCCGAGCTGGAAGTGGTCGCCGTGAGCGGCTTTGCTTTGGAAAGAGCCTCCGTCTCCCTCCTCACCTCTTGTCCCGGTTCGCGTGACCTCCCGGCGGCCGGTCAGCTTCCCACACCTGTTCCCCATTAGCTGCGGTCTGGACTCTTGGCGTCAAACATCTCCATGTCCCCCCCCCCCCCTCCCACCCCTCCCGGCCATACTGAGCCCACCTCCTCCTTTCTCAGGGTCAATCCACGCCCCCGTTTTCCCGCTCAGGCCAACAGCACAACAGGCATGGCGAGGACGGAGGGAAAGTGAGAAAACAGACAGAGAGGGAAAGGACTGGATGGAGTGAGTGAGTGAGGAACACAAAAGAGCTTCCAGAGGCTCCCATCAAAATGTGGCTGGCACACGTCCTGAGCCCCGAGACTTTGAAAGCAGTGTGAAATTGACCGTATGTGTGACAGGGTTACAAGGGGCGCAGCAACAAAAGCGACAAGATGATGACTTTGCTGAGTCATTGCTGGATGACATTTCCTTCCATTGGTCAGTTCATTTTTGTTTTCTTTTATGAGCGGCCAAGCACCGGCAATTTGTTTTGCCGCAACTCCAAACGCGAACGGACGGTTTGGTAATGTTGCAGATGTTACGGCCATTTGATGAATTTGCATGACTGAAATGTCATATTGGCACATTTGTCCTTTTCCACGTGTCGTTCCTTTTCTTTTGTGGAGAAGACACATGTCAGACATTATGCAGGAATGTAAATATTTCTGTAAACACACAGACGGCACAAAGCCTGCAATGCAAGCACGTTGCCTTCCAAAGCAGCAAACAAAAATGATGTGTGTGAATATTGGATTGTCTTAATGAACAACATGGTCGTAAAATGCCTCAAATGTGTGCGGGGTGTCTGAAGTGTTCCTTATGGGACTCGTTTCTTTTATGTGTTTACGCTTTTTTTGCTCCAACTCTTTTTGGAAGATTGTTGAGGGACTTCCAGTGACTCATTGTTTGTGAGTTATTAAAGTGAGAGTCAGGATTTGAACGAGGGATAGTGTTGTTAGTATTGCATCCTAATTTGATTGGTATGAGGGAAGACCACCACTAAGTTGAAATCATTTCCAACAAAGATGCCGACACTCGGCCCGGCCCGGCCCGGCCTGCCTTTGAGCTCGCAAAACAAAGCCAGCTGCTGTCATAAATCCTCCAAAGTGGCTCCCTGGCTCTCTCACCGTGTGAATCTACACACCTGCCATCACAACGCGCCAGGGTGTACACAAACAAATGTGGCAATTCTTTCCATGTGCGGAGGTGAGAAGATTGCAAGAGATACAATCCATCTGAGAAGCAGGAGAGAAAATGAGCTGGGAGCGAGGAACACCTTCCTGCCCTGCCCTGCCCTGCTCTGACTTGATTCGAGAAGCACCTGCGTAGTTATTGTTGCGTGTCAAAGATAAATCAGTCAAGAAACGACAACTTCCTTTTTCCCACACACCATCAATGTTATAAATGATGACTGATCATAATCTTCATTTGAAACTTGGGTGGTTTCTCAGGTGGAGGCATTTCCCCGGGCATTTTCCAAGGCGGCCACGCCATCTCCACCTCCACGCCATTCAACCCCACGCAGCAAGTGAGTGTGTGTGTCCTCAAATGTCATTTTCCAAAGTGTCAAACCTGAAACGATTCAGAGGTACGAATCATTTTGCAGTGGATTGTACGTGTTGCAAATCGACTAGATACACTTGACTGTCATTTTCAGGTTCTATGGCCGGTAATCATGTTTATTGACTGGGAGGTTTGAGGTTTAATGGAAGATTCTTCTAAAAAAAAAATGGTCTTCCTCAAATGAAAAACACCCGATTGATATCCAGACCGATCATTTTATCACCCACTTTGAACAACGTGCGTGTTTGTGTGTGTTAATGCTCGGCAGGAGTTTTCAGCGTATTCCAACTACAGTCAGAGTCAGTACTCGCCGTATTACAACTCGCATCACTACAACAGCCCGTACCTGAGCGGCAGCAACATCAGCCCTGCCTCCATCAGCACCCCGTTAGCCTATCAGCATCTGGAGCACAGTGTCATGTTACCCAATCACAGCCCAGAGTCTCACACGGGTACGTGTGCTGCAATACGTACGTATATGCAATGACATGACGTGCCTCAATCGTGTGTCAATTTGATTTCCCTCACCTTTAGGAGGTATTGCATGTCAGTTTGTTTTGTGTCCTAGGAGAATACCAGCCACCGCCTAGCCCCCCCACTCCAGGTAAAGAGGAGAGCGAGAGGGGCACCGTGTCCATGCGGAGGGGCTCCGACGCCAAGTTGAGGGGGAGGAAAAAAGTCACTGACCCGGCACCACCTTTGGATGCTGACATTGAGGTAACCATCTTACAAGCAAGCAAGCAAGCAAGCAACTGACCTACCTGCCATCTGTCCGTCCGTCCATCCATTCATGCGCAATAAGCCTTATTGATTTTGAATAATCTGTCAAAACGGATGTCTGAGGAACGCGAGGGGGGTGGGGTGCTTTTGTTTTTGCCTTTCCCCACACAGTGCACTCTGTTCTGCTGAGGTTAATGCTACAACGTGTGTTATTTCACTGCAGCGGGTGTTTATCTGGGACCTGGATGAAACCATCATTATTTTCCACTCGCTCCTCACGGGGACCTTCTCCTCAAGATTTGGCAAGGTACCATCGCAACACCCAACCAACCAACCCTCGCTCCCTTGTCAAACTTTCCTTCGCTGACATTCACGTGTGAAATATTTCAGCGACAGTTAGTTGTTGACAGAACTGTTAAAAATAATGGCTCATGTGCAGGTGTACAACTAACGATCATCCAAAAACAGTTTCGTCAAATCGAAAACCTACCCGTCAATAGATCAAATAATAAACACAAACAAATAGATCAAATCATAAATATCAATAAATAGATCAATAAATCAATCAATCAATATGAGTAGCGAATGTTGGCTATATGAATGTCCTGCAGTGGACATTTGTGAAGCGTTTCACACGCTGGCTGCTTTGCGTTGTTTCTTTTCATAACGCAGCTTGTTTAGCTACGCCGGCTTCCTGCAGTATGATTGACAGCCAGCAGGACGTTTTACATAACACGGGAGCGACCGAGGGGGTGCGGACAGTGGTGCGTTTCTTGCTTTTGGCCCCAAATCTGCTGTTTTGAATTCTCACGGTCCCCCTGCAGCTCGACGCAAGGCTGACGGGAGTTTGACAGCCCGCTCGGTAATGGCCTCATGCTGCATGCTGTTATTATTATTCTTTTTTCCTCTTCCGTTTTTTTGGGGGGGGGTTGTTTTCCACCTCACAAACCTTGGGTAGAGCAGCAGAAGAACAAAAAATGGCCTGCAGTGTTGAAATGTGACTCGTATTCCAAAAATTCCTGATTAATTCCCAGAGCCCAAACCCGTCTCCACTGGAACCTGCAACAAAGCTTACTTGGACTCAAGTCAAAACTTTAACGGCAATGTCACTCGGTTGAGCCAAGCCCCCCCCCCCCCCAAAAAAATGCATCCATGTACTTGTCAGACATTTGTTAGTTAGTCTCCATGAAGCAGGAGCTATGATAAGAAATCACGAGCTCAACTCCACTCCACACAATTTGAAAACCAATCACAGCTGAAAAAAAGTTGATTGTAAATAAATATGATAACATTTCAAACAAATACACTTTTCCAATGTCTAAAACTACAAATAGGTGTTTTTTATATCAAATAGAAATGAAAGTTGTTACAAATGGAAAAAGAAATAGCCATACGATGTCTGTTCCACCTTGTTTTTCATCTTTTAGCCACAACCCCCTGTGTGTGAGTCTTTTCAAATCTTTCTTCTTCGGGATTATCAAAGAAAGGCTTTTATATGCGTGACAGGGTGATTACGGATAATTATTCCAATGATTAGAGAAGAGGAGCAATCCCTTGTTAATCCTTCAGCTCCGCCTCCTTCATCCTTGCATTCATCTCTTCTTCTTCTTCTGGGTTGTGATGTGCCCTCCCTCCATCATTGCCTCTTCATTTGTCCATACAGAAGGGCTTATTTTCTAATTGGGTAATTCTTTCTGAGACTTGGCTTGTGAATGTGCTAATCTGGCGTTCACCTTTTGCCCCCGCCCGCCCCACCCTACAAGTCCGCCGCACGCACATCTGCGCTCGCTCACAACTGCTTTTGTCATCTCGGGTGACGAGGCGCCCACGCAGCTTCCTTGAGTCCATTTTGCTGTTGCCCATATTTTACTACGCTTGGCAAACTGTCAATTTGTTGTAGATCATTTTCGATCTCTCGCTGCACAGAATATATGATACAATTTCACTTCATCTGTCCAAAAATGCTTCCTGCAAATGGACAAAAATGGAGTCAAGTGTACATCATTGGGAATAGTGTGTCCAACATCAATTGAGATGGCATTGATCAATGGGCAATGTTTAAAGGTGTCAATGAATTCATCCAGGCTCGTCGAGATAACGATAAGACTCAGAGAAGCGTTGAAACAGATCCACACCTGCCACTTTTGAAACACGGTTGACATTCTACCAATGGACAACAGACCCGACAGAGTTTGCGCTCGGAGCAGGCAGCCTGCACCGACAAAGCCGGCCGGGAACATTTCTCAAGATGAATGATTGCTCATCCTATCAGATTGAGACCACACGCGTCGGAATAATGCCAAGGCTGTCAGTCTGCAGATTTATCTGTCATTAAAGAGTGTAGGTGGTTCTGTTTTTTTTGCAGAAGTGAATCCTCCTCTTCATTGAGCTGCTTGTTGGCTTCTGATCTGGTTGCAGGATTCTTCCAAAGCGGTTTCACTAGGTTTGTGGATGGAGGAGATGATCTTCAATCTGGCCGACTCACGGCTCTTCTTCAACGATTTGGAGGTAAGTTGGGAAGGTTTTCTAAAGAATCACCTGAAATAAATACATCCAGCAAAGTATTTGTAAAATGATCATCAATGCAAACTTTATTGATCATGTTAATGTTAATAAAATGTTCATTTAATAATAGCAACAAAATGAATGAAAATGCCATGTACAATAATGAATGTTAAATATAATGATAACAAAAGCACATTTAAAGAAAAGTGCATTTTACGTAAGTGTGGAAGGTTGCCCCCCTCTAGTGGTACTGAAAAAATAGACTTGTTTTTATATTTTGCAAGCTTTACATTGTCCTTCATTGTGTGTGTTTTTACCTACGTCTATTGGCTTTATTTTAACATTTTATTTGACACGATTAGAAAACATGAGACGATTGAGTCACCATAGAAAACAAGTCACTATTTATTATTTTATTACTCCTTTTGGATTTGATTTATGCAAATACAATTTTTTTTTCTGAACATTGCTGTATAAGCACATTAAGTAAACATTGCTCATTGGATATCACTGTCAATCAAAACTACAGCAAGGTTTGTTACGTTTAGTATTGGCCGCTAAGCTTCTACCTGTAAAACAATGAATGACTTCATACACATTCAGGTCATGAATGAAGTGCGTGACAGGAACATAAGTGGAGAAGCGACTGCAGGGACGGGAAAGGAGCCAACTAAGCCATTTGAGAACCCGTTCTTCTTTTTCCTCATTGTTTTCAGGCTTGACTTAAATCTCTTAATCAGTAGCGGCAGCAGCCACCGCTTTTAAGGTGCAATTAGCTGGTCTCTGCCTTGTCAGTGCTCGCAGGCTCATAATATGGTTGTCACCTGCTTTGGCCTGACATTCAGACAAATATCTTGAATTCAGTTTAAAAGATAAACGATATGCAATTGAACAATTCTAAATTGCCCTCAATCCAAATGAAAGACAAATACCATCTCAAAGAAGTTGAAAATTCCCTAAAATACACAAACCAACAACTTCAAATTTCATCGAAAATATAGTGATTGTGAAACTTAGCTGTCTGTTTGTCTCCTTGGAGTTTGGAGGAAAATAAATGGAATCAGTATTGTGCTTTTATTGAGTTGAATAATCATTTTTCCTTCCACATTTGTGCCTTTTGTTAGGAATGCGACCAGGTTCATATTGATGACGTGGCGTCGGACGACAACGGTCAGGACCTGAGGTATGGACATTTTGTTTATTTCTCTCCATTGCCGTTTAGCATGAAATGAGCTCTTCATTTGCGTCCCCATATGGAAATATGAGGAACTTGCACACATTTTTGTCATCTGTATCCGAGACTATTTGTCACGATCCGTCTCCGTTTCCTTGTTTTACTGTTGCCATGGTTAGTGTTGGCGTCGCCCCTCCCCTCCCCTCCCGTGTCTGCTCGCAATCTATGTAATTGCCGTCACTTGCCTCTCGTTACCTGTCTTGTATTTAAGTCTGCGTGTCGCTCCCCGTCGGATTGTTCTCGTCTCATGTCTGCTTGTTTCTAGTCTCCAGTCTGTTCTGTTCTAGTCTTGCCTCTAGTCGATCTTTTGAGTTCTTTGAAAAACCCTGGTCCGAGCCGCATTCACTTCATGACACCATTTCAGTCTGTGTTAAACATTGCATTGCAATTACGAATGATTCGTCTCCCTTGCGCTGTTGATATGAAGTGGCCGCTTTGCATTGCAGCACGTACAATTTCACGACGGACGGCTTCCAGAGCCCGGCGGGGGCCGGCTCCCTGTGTCTGGGCTCGGGAGTCCACGGAGGGGTGGACTGGATGAGAAAGCTGGCCTTCCGATACCGCCGCGTCAAGGAGATTTACAACACGTACAAGAATAATGTTGGCGGTAAGGTGTTTGCTTGACTTTGGAATCGTTTCCGTACATCCACTATGGCTTGGAAAGGCAATGATGTCCACAGCCCCTTGGCGTAACCTGTCACCTTCTCATATTGATGCTTGTATGGCCCCATGGTGGTCAGGTTTGCTAGGCAGTCCCAAGCGGGAGGAGTGGCTCCAGCTGAGGCGGGAGATGGAGGTCCTCACCGACCTGTGGCTCACCCAAGCGCTCAAAGCTCTGGCCCTCATCAGCACCAGGTCACTTCACCAACTTTGGCTCTTTTGACAGAGCTTTTATTGAGTCAAAACTACTTTGAAAGCCTAACCCTAGTATGGAACCCTAAGCCTATTTTCAACCCTAGTTTGAAACCTCAACCCTCGTATGAAAGCCTGAGCCTATGTAGGCTCAAGGTCACATGAGTGATGAATTATTGCTCTTTGATGATGTTTTTATTGAATCTTTATTTCTAATGCAGACTCTGAATAATTAAATTGAGTGAATGTGCTCTCAGGCCCAACTGCGTGAACGTCTTGGTGACCACCACCCAGCTGGTCCCAGCCCTTTCCAAAGTGCTACTGTACGGTTTGGGAGCCGCCTTTCCCATCGAGAACATCTACAGCGCCACCAAGATCGGTGAGTCGAACAAATGCATCCTCATTGTTTTCGTTTCTTGATGTCTGATTCTGGCAGGCAAGGAGAGCTGCTTTGACCGCATTTCTCAGCGGTTCGGCAGGAGAGCCGTCTATGTGGTGGTTGGAGACGGGACCGAAGAGGAGACGGTGGCCAAGAAGGTGAGGCTCATTCAACTTTGGCATGGAAAGGAATGATCGAAATGACAAAAATACAATTGGATGACATTGAGTGGAGTGGATACGTACATGAGAACGTTTCCTTTGTGCGTCCTTAGAAGAACATGCCATTCTGGAGGGTGTCTTGCCGGGCCGACCTGGAGGCTCTGAGCCACGCGCTGGAGCTGGACTATCTGTAGGGAGCGTCAAAGCTCCGGTACAACCATCACCAGAAACTCTTGAACTCTTGAACCAAGTAAGACTGATGATTCCCAGTCAGTGTTGCTGAGTCAAGTTGACAGTTGATAGTGACCAAAACAAGTGGCTAGAGGACCAAAGCTTAGCGCTATCCCCCAGGGAACTTCTGGAAATGCCTTTTTTTCCCCCTTCTTCTGTGTCTCTTTAATTCAATTCATTTTGGATAATGTCTCTGGATTGGATTTTTCATTTTAGTTGGGGCAGGGGACAGCAGTTATAGAGAATATGAAAAATACAACCGGTTGATTAAATGTGAGCTATTTATTGTCCGTCACGAAATTGCCTACAAAGAAAAGTGAAGAGAGGAGCTACGTATTTCTTCTGCTTCCTTGTTCTGGGATGTAAATGTTTTGAACCCTCCTTTTGTCTCCTTAATGGCCTCTCGTGTCAATTGGACAGACTGTTAAGTTCACGCATGTGCCAGTCAGCTTAGCTATGATGATGTGTGTGTGTGTATATAATGCTTTGTGCTCCTTTTGTTTCGACACAGACAAATTAAAAAATAAGTTAATTGCACCGTATGAGGACACTCTTCATTTCACCCCTCAACACAGAGGCAACCATGGAATGCCTGAAATACTAACCTGCAAAAGCTGCATTTAAACATGTTGAACCTACTTTAAATAATATACTAGTTGAATTTGCCTTTGAGGGGTGACAACTTTATACAGTACAATAATATTGATGATACATTTTCAAAATTAGGATGCGTTTTAATGACTTTTTATAACAAGATACAAAAATAGTAGTAAAGGAAACATTCATGATTTATAAATATGAGTAGAATGCCACTAATTAAATTTGATAATAAATAACAGAAATTAAAAAAAATCAATTGGATTTCCATACAGTGTTATAAATTATTAAATGCACAAAATAGTGAAGTAGGGTACATATGAGACACATATCTTGATGTCACAACTTGTCAGTTTAAAAAAGGCTAGGTCGCAATTTTGCGAGTGTACAACGGCTGCATTCACATTTGGCGGTAAATCAAAAAGCACGTTGATTTAAAGAGGGCGGATGGAGATCATCTTGAATCCTCTGACGGTGGACTTGTTGGAGAGGGTCAGCAAAGCCTGAAGCATCTTAGTTCCCGTCATGCTGGGGACAAAGGCGATGCGTTGCTTTCCGCTTCCGCCTGGACGTAGCGCGAACATTCTGAAAAAAAAGAAAAAGAGCTCTTGAAATATATCAGTCATGTCGTGTTGACTTTAAATTGGATTGAAACTCGCGGCCATCATCAAAGAAAGTATCATTTTGTGCCGCTTCACTTGCCCCATCAAAAACTTCACGTGAAAATGTCAAATCACCTGAAGTTGGCGTGACCTTGGAGGAGGCTGGCGCCGGACACACTCAGCACGCCGCTTACGGGATGCGAGAACGGGTTCGTAAAGGTCACGTAGGCAATCTGCTCCTGGTGCAGCTCCAAGTTGTCTTCATCCTCAACCTGAAACAAGAAGCAGCATTAAAGATTTATTCATTTATTAAATACAAATTGTGTGCGTGTACCTGAATGATGATCTCTGGAGTGGCCACGTTGAACTCCTCGAAGGCCAGCAGGCGCTCGTGAGTGGCCATGTCCTCCAACACGGCCGCCAGGTTGACCAGGTCGTCCCCCACCGCGTCCTCGTATTGGTCCGGAAGAATTTGCTGCTTAAGGACCTTCACTGGACACACACACACACACACACAGACGTTCAGCATGAAGGATCACGCCAGTGTTGAAATGATTCAAGATGTGTGTGGCCTACCTACCTTCCAGCGGGCCCAAGTGTACCACACTATGGTTTTCCCAGAAAGTGTCTGCAGGGCTGTTGTTGTATTCTTTGATCGCCGCGTTGATGTGGACCTTGAGCATTTTGGCCACGGGCTGCCTGTTGATGACCTTCAGGGTAATGTGGATGACCGCACCAGCCATGGGAGTTTTATCTAAGGTCAGGATGGCAACCAGCTTGCCTGTTAGAAGGAAGATGAAGCAAAGTTGGCGTTTGGCAGTTGGAGACTTGATTTGGGTGACGGTTCTTCTTACCTGTGCCTCGCCTCAGCGTGGAGCTCTCTGAGCGGCAGGAACTGTTTGATGAGAGTGTTGAATAGGGGCCTGTTTGGGGAGGAGGTCATAAGCTGTTTAATATGCAATGATGCTCTTCAAATCCACTATGATAAAAATCCGGAATACTGTATTGCTTCAGTATCAGACGTAGCTTGGCAGAGCAAGGATGAGGATCTGGATCTTACTTTTGATGTTTTTATATTCCGGGGTGAGGTTGTGCAGCCTGGGGTAACCCACGGCTTTGGTACAGATGAGCGGCCCCACTCTCTCCGTGTCCACGCTGCGGCTCAGCACGCGACCCTGGCTCACCACGCACGTGTGGACGTCGGCGTTCACCTCGGCGTAAACGAAAGGGATGTCGTAGAAGAGATCCACGCGGCGCTCCTTGATGGCCTTGACGGGAGCCGGGCCGCAGCAGAACACACCTGGTCGAAAGAGACATGCTCGTCTTTCATACTTACTTGCGGGAGGTTAGGGCTTGCTTGGGGTCTGTGCTATTTTGCTCACCTCTGCTCCTGTGCTGCGGGGTGGGGTCCAGAGCCTGCCAGCCGTCCATGTCGCCGCCCAAATCCCGTCGAGTCATCCAGCACTCCACCCACACGTGAAAGTTCCTGTTTGAGGATTGCTCAACGTCACTATGTCGATAAGGTTAGCGAGTCCTTTGTTTGAGGCCTGCAATATGTCTGATCAATTGTGGAAATGAATGATTGTGGAAATAATTCACAGGCATGTGTATAAATATAGTGTTTAAAACCAAGAGCTACATATTTACTTCATGATAATCTTTTCAGATATTGCCTGGCGGAAAAAAGAAAAACAAAACATGGGAGACAAGAACACAGAGTAAGTTAACAGTAGCATCACACCGAAAGGTCCACTGAGTTATTTCAATTTCCCCCATTCTGTCAATTAAAATACATCCATAAATATCATGATACAATACATTAAGTGCAAGTAAGCATGTCATTCGAAAGCTATAAAACCCAATAAAATATCGATTTCAACATACAGCCACACGTAAATGTACTTTTTCCATTGTTTCGAATGAAAACCTTCACCAATAAACTGATCGATCGTAATAGCTACAAATAAAGCACATTGATTTCTCGTCGTCAAACCCACTCTTTGGGATTCTACTTTCTAAAAACCAAGCAATGAAAACAGAATTCAAGTCAAGCATGAAATGATATTGCGCTGCTTTCTATGTTTTGCTCTGTGGGATGGTTTGCATGATCCGAGGAGACTTGAATGATGTTGTTGATGACAACTGCAGAAGGAAAAGGCTCATCAATGGTGCTGCAAATCTTACTGACCATATTGAGTCTTTGGTGCTCTTCAGCTTCTTTCCCGTCTCGCTGTAGAACTCCTCGATAACCAGGTTGCCATTGGTATCATGAGCCGAGTTGAAGTTGGTGACGACGCGGCAAGGAATTCCAAGGACGCGCATGACTGAAACGATAAGGTGGCCATGAAAAAAGTTGCATCATGGACGGCGTGAGGAAATAATCACCTGTGCACATGACGGCGGCGAACACCCAGCACTGGCCGTACTTGACGGGTCGGTACCCGGACTGAGCCCAGGTCCTCAGGATGTCCCCGCTACCTGTCCACTTGGATGCGTGTACCCCGCCGCTGAAGTCGCCTGACCAGTTGCCTTTCAGCACACCGCGGTCATCCTCGCAGTTGATCTGAGTTGATGAAAGGTCAAAGACGGTTGAGGAAGGAAGGAAGGAAGGAAGGTCGGGGAGAAGCGCCAAGCGAATGACGCACTCCAAGCGTGTAGGAAGTCAATTTGATTTGCAGCTTTTATTCTAGCTGGTGACTCTACCCGATAATATCCTTTGTAATTCCTTCTCCTTCTTATTGCCACGAGTTTTCTAAAATACACTCTTTTTTTCTTTTTAAGATCGCTGACATTAGCTGAGCAGGTTTAAACATGTTCTTTCTTTTCCCATAGCTGCTGCGCATCCCCTAGTATTGAAACAGGATGACTTTCCCAATTATTTGTCACATCTTTTCTTCTGGATTTTTATTCTGCTACTCCGAAATTCATTCATTCATTGGTTGGTTGGTTCGTTCATTCATTCATCCATCCAGTCAGTCATCATCAATGAACTCATGATACATTAAAAAGAGAATTGTTGTTGTTTTTTTCTAGCTGCTGCACCTACCCTAACGTCACATTTTCAATAATTGGTTTTACTGAGTTGACTTTATTTTCAAGTTTTTGTCACGGTCCGTCTCCATTGGGTTCCTTGTTTTACTGTTGCCATGGTTTCTGTTGGCCTCGCCTCGCCTCGCCCCTCCCCTCCCATCCCCTCCCTTCCTGTGTCTACTCTCAATCAATGTACTAATCACAGTCAGCTGCCTCTCTCTCGTTACCTGTCGCCTATTTAAGTCCTGTCTGCGTGTCACTCTGTCGGATTGTTCTCGTCTCGCGTCACGTCCGTTGTCGGCTTTCTTGTCTTTATCATGTCTTTATCATGTCTTTCTGTTCAGTTCTTTGGTCGCCCAGCTCTATTCCCTTCATGACAGGTTTTATATTTGATCTATATGTATATAACATTGCTGAAGTCAGCAGGTCTGAAGATGTTTTTCTTCGTTGTTCTCCTTTCTCCCAAAAGTTTCTTCTGAACGCTTAACCTCATTTTCAGGAGTTACTATCCTGAAAAACATTGTACATCTATTTCTTTTTGCATTGTGCCTGCCGCTTCACTTCCTGGCTTGCATTTAAATGAGTTGAATCATTTTTTTTGCTCAGCAGGTTTCTCCAGCCCACATTGTTGATCTCAAGCAGACGGCACGGTGTTCCCGCTTAATGGGCTCGAGTGGTGTCACCACTCTAGGTGAGTGAGCGAGTGAAAGGGCATACCCGGTCGGCGGGGGTGTCGCTGGATGATTCATTGTTTGCTCACCATGGCTGAAACTACTCGGCTGATGTAGACTGGGTTGTTGCGGTACAGGTAATCCGCCCTCTTATTGCGTTGGTGCTGAGGGCTGATATTGAGCAAGCTGAGACACGCTTCCAGGACATCTGGCTCAAACTGCACAAAAAAAGCCAAAGACAAAGCCAAAGAGTGACATTTGGCCCATCCACGTGTGACTTCATGAGTGCACTTTTTTGTCTTCATACCAGGTCCATGGACCAGGGTCTGGACACGACGTTGGTAGCCGTCCCCATGAAGAGCAAACTTGAGTCATTCTGCACGTATTCCTCCCTCTGGTCCTCGAAGGGAATGTAGACGCTGTCAGCTGGGAAACATTTATTGATAAAAAAATTAGTCATTGATTTGATGTGCTTTGTGAAAAACAATCCATAGATATCCATACATCTCAGAAAATTAGAATATTGTGATAAAGTTCTTTTAAGTTTTAAGATAAAGTTTTCTTAAGCTGTAAGCCATAATCAGCCATAATAAAAGGCTAGCAATATTTCAGTTGATTTGTAATGAATCCAGAATGTATGACATTTCTGCTTTTTTAATTGCATTACAGAAAATAAAGAAGTTGATCACAATATTCTAATTTTCTGAGACAGTCCTGTGCGTTACAATTAAAAAATAACTGATATTGAAAAAAGATTAAACTGTGCAATATAAAAATAAATCAAATAATTCAACAATTAGCATGTTTTAGCATCATGATAATGGTGTGTCTAAGACTTTATCTTACTCGCGTAAATTAACAGTAGGGGTGTGATTATTCCCATACCGATCATAGATGAGTGAGATTGGCCGATACTTATTCTGATCATACAGATGAGTAGCACCTTTTCAAATGTTAGAGCTGCTTGTAAAAACAGTACATTATGTCAAATAGACAACGGATGAAATGCCCAAACTTATATTCTGATTCAATTACAGCTTTGCTCTGTGTAATGTACTACTATCTACCGTATTTGTTTATTGACAATCATAGTATTGTGAGCCAAGTGAAATCTCAAGTGTGACTCACCACGACACCAGGGGTTGCAGAGCAGAATAAATTTGCCCAAAGCGCGAAATTTCAACTTCTTTTGGGCAAACCCCAACACTTTGAAAGTGTAGCAGCCCACCGAGGCCGAGGCAGGGGCGCAGATGAACACCGATGGGTTGCTCGCGTCCAGGCTCTCGGGGTCCAGAAAGGCCACCCAACGAGATGAAGAAATGTTGCCAGACAGAGTGACGGGCATGGTCACATACAGGCGGCCTGAGGAGAGAAAAGCAATATCGGTTTCAAAAATAATAGATTGCATAGCGTTTTTCTACACAGAAATACTTCAATGCATGCACATATATTTAAGTGCCGTGCAATATGAGATGGTTTTTATCTTTGGCTCATTCGAGTAAAACGCTGAAGGCGATGATGGATGGATGGAGGGATGGCAGACAGACAGACGGACAGACAGACCTACCAAGCATGACTTTGATCCTCAGCGTGTCGGTGCGGGAGTTAAAAGGGCAATCATTCATAGGCAGGCTGACTCTGAACGGCGAGCCCCTTCGGAGTACCAGAGCTTTGGAGTGGCAGAAGCCGGCCGTCCGGTGGCGTTGCAGGTTCTCCTCAATTTCCAAGTCAACTTGTTTCATGTCCAAATCTGCAGGTAGACACAGACGATTGAGTATTTCTGCGTTTACAGAAGACAGACTAAGAGATAATCTGACGTTAGTCTCTCCGCCAAACGCTATAAATGCCTTTGTCACACCCACAGACAGCATTCCATTCAGTCCAAATTGGAACACATTGTGTGTAAGTGTCGTTTCCAATGAAAACATAGACTGTAACAAGGTGCCGCACACACCTCGAAATACCTGGAGGGCAACATCAACCACTCGCTGTGACTAATCTCACTCACCCAACTTTGCCATATTTACAGTGGATAATTTATGACGACAACAAACAAGATTTTCCAGCTGCTTTTGCGTGCCACGCTCTTTCTCAAGCACTGCCACCAATTCATCCAAACTAATCAGACCCACACCCTTTTATTTTGCGCAATCAGTTACTTTTTAGAAACGTTCATATATCAAATCTTTTTTGTACAAGCATATGTATTTAGGATGCGGTTTTTGATTTGGAAAAAGTGTTTCAACTTTGAAACACAATTTTTCCTATTTTTGTTAGGAAATACAATTTTGCTTTGAGATTTTGTAATACATACTGGAGTTGTGTTGAACCCATATAGCATAACA